>NC_141543.1:85530000-85585000 GCF_021556685.1 Rattus norvegicus
GACAGGCACTGAACCACTGAGCTACACCACAGCCCTCACTTCTCTACTTTTATAAGATTTCAGCTGGGACTCTAAACTTCATATATACACAAACACATACACATGCACATACACATGCACATACACAAACACATACACATACACATGCACATACACAAACACATACACACACATACACATACCCAAACATATACACATACACATATACATACACATACACATGCACATACACAAACACATACACACACATACACATACCCAAACATATACACATACACATATACATACACATACACATACACATATATATATTCTACCTAATTTCTTTTAAAAGCCAGTTAGTGGTGTGCTCACATGCAGGATTTCTTGGGTTCAATCCCACAGCACCAGTAAACTGAGCATGGTGGTGCACAGCTGTAATCCCAGCACTGTGGCAGTGGAGGCAGAAGGATCATGAGTTCGGGGGTTGTCCTTGGTTACATAGAGAATTTGAGACTGGGCTACATGGTATCTCAGAAAGAAAAGTAACTCATTTCCAAGCAGAGCATGGTGATAACTCATCTTTACTGGCAGCACTCAGAAGGCAGAGGAAAAGGCAGGTGGATCTCTTTGAGTTCAAGGTCAGCCTAGTCTACAGAGCAAGAACCAAGCCAGCTACAGCTAGCTATATAGTGAAACCCTGTTTCAAAAGGTAATAATACTTTTCCCCCTAGAAAGTACGGTAAGAATCAAGTGTGGTGAGAATTTTGGTTTCTTAAAAAACCCAGTTATGGGGTTGGGGATTTAGCTCAGCGGTAGAGCCCTGGGTTCGGTCCCCAGCTCTGAAAAAAAGAAAAGAAAAAAAAACCCTAGTTATGCTATTTGAATATGTTTTTGTTTTAATCCCAGGTGTGGGATATGGGGCTGCTTCAGATTGTCCACAGCAGCTATGATTTGTCTCGTGCTCTAGGAGGGATGTAATTTTCGCCAGCTGTAGATAGTTTACTTTTGGAATTCTGGGGACTTCTGGGATGGTATAAATGTGAGAGCCCTGAGAGGGTCTGTGGTGGCTGCTGCTTGTTCTGTCGCTGCTTTTGCTATTGCTAAAGTCCTGGGTTACCGGATAACTGGGTTATTGGATAATAACTGGATTGCTGGATAGCTGGATTGCTAGACTACTGGGTTACTGAATAATTGGATTACTGAATTGCTGGATTTCTGGTTGCTGAATTGCTATTTGCTGGTTGGAGATATTCTTTTTATTTATTTTATGTATATGAGTACACTGTATCTGTCTTCAGACACAGCAGAAGAGGGCATCAGATCCCATTATAGATGGTTGTGAGCCATTATGTGGTTGCTGGGAATTGAACTCAGGACCTCTGAAAGAGCAGTCAGTGCTCTTAACCACTGAGCCATCTCTCCAGCCTTTAAAAAAAAAAGATCTTGTGTTCATCTTCAGACTGTAGCTGCTTTCAGACACAGCAGAAGAGGGCATTGAATCCCATTACAGATGGTTGTGAGCCAACATGTGGTTGCTGGGATTTGAACTCAGGACCTTTGGAAGAGCAGTCAGTGCTCTTAATCACTTAAGCCATCTTCCCAGCCCAGGAGATATTCTAATAACAAAGACTGAACTTGCCTCAAGGAACTCAACACCCCTAATCAGTAGAAAGTAGGCTAAGAGGTCTATGCTCCCTTCCCCCTCTAGTCTTCTCTCCCCTACCTAGTGTTGGGGGGTTGGAACCCAAGAAAGTAACAAAATAATACACCTACAGTCAAGTCTCTCCCTTTCTTTCTTTACTTTTTCCAAGAAAGGGTTTCTCTGTGTAGCCTTGGTTGCCCTGGAAAGAGCTCTGTAGACCAGTCTGGCCTTGAATTCAGAGATCCTTCTGCCTCTACCTCCTGTGTGCTGGGCTCAAAGGTGTGCACCACCAATGTCGGGCTAAGTCTCTCTCCCTTTCTACTCTGCCTCCTCCCTTAGAGGAAAGCCTGCGCTACTCTCTGTTCCTCACGCACTTTTGGCCCATATTACAGTGTTCGCACATCGGGGTGAAGCATCAGCTTGCTTGGAAAAGTGCTGGCTGCAAAAGCATCAAGGCCTGAGTTGAACCCCAAGAACCCACATTAAAACGAAACAAAACAAACCAGCCGTGGGACTGCAGAGACACCTCAGCAGCTTAAGAGCAGTCGACGCTCCGCCAGAAGACCTGAGATTAGTCCCAGCGCGCCCTTGTTGGATGACTCACAAGCATCTGTCACTCCAGCTCCAGGGCGACCCAGTGCCCTCTTCTGGCTTCTGAGAGCACCTGAACACACAGGGGCGCACGGTCACACAAACGCACACACATATACATAGAAATACGCCTTACAAATGGTGGCTGGCATTTGTAATCCTAGCACTGGGGAGATCCCCGAATCTTTTGTTGATTAGCCAGCCTTGCCTACTTCTCTGCAGGGGTCTCTGTGATCATCGTGGTCAGCCGAGTAATGATCCAGAGGGATGCAAGAAAGAAGTTCGACATTGTTGCCTGTGCCCTGGACAGCTCTCCTCCGGACCCTAGCTGCCCTTGGGATTGGGGGCGAGTTGGTGCAGAGTCAACAACACAGATCCTGGAGCCGATGAGAAATGCTGCAGCAAGCTCCTCTGAGCCCTACTGCCAGCTCCTTTAATACCCTCTACCCCACATTTGCTCATTTAATACCCATTGCCCCCATTGGTCCCAGGGAAGCATCGCTTCTAAACAGTAGTTCCTGATTGGCTGGCATTGTTTGCACCAGCAATCCTCGCTCTCTCGGGCAGACCTCAATTAGGTTCTCCTGAAGGAGATGCTTTTGTGGCTGTGTGGCCCCAGCATTTACATAGAGGCAGTTCCACCGTTCCTGCTCCACAACGCTACTGAGTAGCTGGTGTTGGTTCAAACTTGGAGAGTCGGACCCTGAGTAGTTTATTTTAGATGTATTTGAGCACAGCATAATTTGGCGACTTTTTTTTTTCTGGTAATAAGTAACTCAATCCTGTGTGCACCATAAAGCTAAAGACATGATTGCATCAAAACTCTTTGTAAAGTACATGTGACATCTCCCACGATGGTAGGTTCTGTAGATTGACAGACCCACAGTGAGGGTCTCGGGAGGATCCAGTGTGGTGTCAGTCACAGAGATGTTATTTACCACATCTGCTCGCAGCCTTCTCGGCAGAAAACAGATTATACATCCCAATCTTTGAAGATTTTATTTATTTACTTCATGTATGTAAGTACACTGTAGCTGTCTTCAGACACACCAGAAGAGGGCATCAGATCCCATTACAGATGGTTGTGAGCCACCATGTGGTTGCTGGGATTTGAACTCAGGACCTCTGGAAGAGCAGTCAGTGCTCTTTAACCACTGAGCCATCTCTCCAGCCCACATCCCAATCTTTGAAGGGATGACCCTATGTGTTTAACATTCCTGGGTCCCTTAGTGCTTACCTGCGAGCACAAGGACATCTGTGCCTCTCACATCTCTCAAGTTCCAGGCCAATGAGAGACCTGCCTCAAAAACTAAGGTGAATGACACCTGATAGCCAACAGTTAAGGGTTGACCTCTGACCTCTACACATGCCCAAATATACATGTGTACTGGCACATACACAAACACGCGCAGAGGAAACATACACACACATACAAATGTAAATGCTTTAGTGAGTTTTCTACATCTATCTATCTATCTATCTATCTATCTATCTATCTATCTTCTATCTATCTATCTATCTATCTATCTATCTATCTATCTATCTATCTATCTATTGTGACAAGGACACACTATGCAGCCTTTGTGTACACTGGCTTGCCTTTCACCATAGAGACCTGCCTACCTCTGTCTCCGTAGGGCTGGGATTAAAGCATGACCCACTATAGCGGGTTTGTATTGTGAAGGTGTGGGAGTATACCCGAAATTCTCCAGCCACCTATTCTCTAGCCACCTATTGGTTTTGTTTTGTTTTGAGACAAAAGTCTCATCTGTAGCCCACACTGGCCTGGAACTTACTTTTATAACCCAGGCTGGCCTCAAACTTGTGGCAATCCTCCTGCCTCAGCATCCTGAGTGCTAGAATTATAGTTGGTGCCACCTTGTCTGGCTCTGTGTTTGCATCTGATTCTCCCTACATCTTTGGGTGATTTATTCCCAAGTCCCCTGAAAGGATTATTTTTTAAACAGCTCTGCCCTGGGTTTCTTGTCGTCTCTGTACACAAATGACGGACTTTTTTTTTTTTACTTAGGTTTTCTAGAGCCCAAGCATGTATTTCAAACCATAGACATCGACTTCCTTCATGGCCCAGGCGAGAACAGGAAACATCAGCATGCACCAGGGTCGTAAGCCCACGAATTGCATCGGGAGTGTCTGAAGAGTGAAGCAGAGTTCAAGTTGCTTTTTATATCCTTCATCCTGTTTCAGAAAACACACAAATAGGTCACAAAGTAAAGTACGCTTCTAAGCATGAGCAGGGGTAAAAATAAATCGACATTTACTTCCCTGAACGCTCTGAAAAGTCTGAGATCATTTTAATTTGGGCTTGTTTGTCATTTTTCCCCTATTTGTCTGTCAGCTCCTTATTTATCATTCTGTTCGCTAATTTAAATCTGCTTTGAAATTGTAAAAGAAAGGGGCTCAGCAGGTGTAGAGAGCTTGCTGTGCAAGCCTGATGACCCCAGATCAATATTCCAGGGAATGCACAGAAAGGTAGGAGGAAAAACCTACTCTATCACTCTACATGTTCTCTCTCTCTCTCTCTCTCTCTCTCTCTCCCTCTCTCTTTCTCTCTGTCTGTCTGTCTGTCCTCTCTTTCTCACACACACACACACACATACACACACACACATATATACCCACATATACATACATATACACATAAAATATATGCGCTCATATGCACACATACACACATATGCACACATACACACACTACACACATATACATACACATATACATATACACACATGTTTGCTCACGATGACAGTAAGAATAAACAAAAAGAGAAAAAATGTATTTTTTTAAAAATACCAAAAGGGATTTATAAAAGGAATAAAAATCTCTCCTTCCTCTAATGTCTTGTTCTAAGTGTGTGTTTGCATTTGTGTGTATATGTGTATGTGTGTGCGAACTTGTGTGCATATATATATATATATATATATATATATATATATATATGTATATGGGTTCTGGTTTCACCTTTTGTGTGTTCATTTGTTTGTTTGAGACAGTTTTTCTGTGTAGCCCTGGCTGTCCTGGAACTCACTTTGTAGACCAGGCTGACCTCCAACTCAGAGATCCACCTGCCTCTGCCTCTCAAGTGCTGGGATTAAAGTCGGGTACGGCTGCTGCCGCCACCACCCAGCAGCTGTCTCTTTCTTAACTGTTTGTTCTAACGTTTCATGTGCTCCAGCACATATGTGGTTGTCAGAAGACAACTTTCTAGAGTCATCTCTTTCCTTCTGTTATGTGGGTCCTGGGGACTGAACTCAGGCCGTTGGAGTTGACAACAAGTATCTTTATTTACCCCATGAGTTATCTGATTGGCCCCTTGGTTAGGGTTTTTGTTTAACTATATGTACATGGGTGTTTTGTCTGCATGTATGTCTGTGCACTGGTGCATGCCGTGCCTGTAGTGGCCAGAAGAGGGCGCTGGATCCCCTACAGCTGGAATTACAAATTGCTGGGAGCGGCTATGTGGGTGTTTGGGTGGAACCCGAGTCCTCTGGAAGAGTGGTAGTGCTCTTAACTGCCAAGCCATCTCTCTGACCACCTTGGCTTGGTTTGGGTTTCTGAGGCAGGAGTTCACTCTGGAGCCCAGGCTGCCCTGGCACTCACTCACTAGACAGCCCAGGCTGACCTCAATCTCAAGGTGATTCACCCGCCTCCACTTCCCAAGTGCCGGGATCACAGGCAAGTGTCGCCAGGCCCAACTGCTAGCCGTTTTCCTGTGAGAATTCACCGTATGTGTCGGACTGGCCCCTTCCTATCAACTTGGCTTGGAAGCCAGACTACCCTCCGTGTCCAACTTCATCCCTGAAAGCTGTCTCCTTCCCTTTCTTTGACCACACGTCCCTCATATCTCCTCAGTTTCCCCGGACTCCCTCCTCTTCCAGTCTGCACACCCGAGACTGAACCTATTTCTTTCCTTTTCATCTTTGGGTCGTTTCTCACTTGACTGTGACAATCCTCTCTTCTCAGGTATCTTGGATGCTATTTACAGCCGACATCCTGGCCTCGCGACCCAGCTATTGTGGTTTCTGCTGTGCACTTCCTGCTCTCAGGTGTGAATGTCTCCCCACCACAGCCCCTCTAGATCTTTACAGGGCCCCACGGAGTCTTTTGTGAATTTATATCAGATATTTAGATTTAAAGATTAAAAAAAAGAAAACAAAAAACCCTGTGCTGCAGGAAGTCTTTGTGTTGTCACTGTACTGTCCCCCCTCCCCCCTCCCACTCATGCCACCCTGCCATTTTGTAGAGAGGCAGCTCTTCTATCAGAAGAGTCTGGAGCGGGATGCTGGGTCTTGCTTTGGGACTGATGTCAGTGTTCCCTTTATTTCACTTTCCCACCTGGGGTGAGATGAGGAGACTGAGGTCAGAGACTCTGGGGACCTCTGCTCAGAGCACTGTCTCCTCTGACTGAACGTGGCCTAGCCCCCTCTCAAGCAAGATGTTTTGGGCCTACCCGCAGCCGAATGCGAGTGGCTGGGCTGCAGCAAGCAGTGTGTCGGGACTCCGGGCCCGAACTCAGAGTCTGACCACTTCAGGTGTGACCAATGGGAATCCATTTGCTTATATACCCAGAGCCACATTCTCTACCCTGTGTCAGAGTTAAACTCGATCGACCCCCCCCCCAGCTGTCTCCTATCCTCCCCCATCTCCAATTCAAAAGGGAAAGAAGCCAGAAGTAGAAGCTTGGGCTTCCAGCACAAGGAAGGCTGAGGCAGGAAGATGGCACATTCGAGACCAAGCTGGGCTATGTAGCAAAACCCTGGCTTTTTTAATTTTAATTTTGTGTATATGTGTTTTGCCTACTTGTAAGTCTGTAGATTGTGTGGCTGGTGCCCACGAAGGGACCCTTTGGAACTAAGTTATGGACCTGCCTCTAGCTGGGCTGGGATTACAGACATGCCCTACCCCCTCTGGTTTATGTGGTGCTGAGGGCTGAGCCTATGGCTCTGTTCATGCCAGGAGAGCACTCAACCAACTGGGCTACATCCCTAGCCCTTGTCACCCATTCTTTTAAAAAAAAAGATTTATTTATTAAAATATGTATACGAATACACTGGAGCTGTCTTCAGACACACCAGAAGAGGGCACTGGATCTCATTACAGATGGTTGTGAGCCACCGTCTGTTTGCTTGGATTTGAACTCAGGACCTCTGGAAGAGCAATCAGGACTCTGAGCCGCTGAGCCATCTCTCCAGTCTTTTGTTACCCATCCTTAACCTCCTGCCTTTCGTGCTTGGGATCCTGATTTCTAATTACCACATGGCCATGTTCTCGTGACCAAAGGCCCTGGTGGCAGTGGCTTCTTCACATATGTAGCCGGGGTAGGAGGGCACTTCTCAGGCATGGCTTCCGAGGTCCTTGCTCAGTCTCTGATGCCTGTGGAAACAGATCCTTTCATTTCGATTCTTATTTTATTACTTAATTTTAGGTTTGGAGGCAGAGCTTCCTAGAACCCAGATTGGCTCTGAAATTTCTTATTTGTTTTATTATGTTTTATGTGCGCTGGTGTTTTGCCTGCACACCCACGTACCACATGCATGCTGTACCCACAGAGACCAGGAGGGGGCATCAGACTCCCTAGAACCAGAGTTAGAAGGCGTTACAGAGGATTGTGAACTGTCATTTTGATCCTGAGAATCAAACTCTGGTCCTCTGGAAGAACAACCAGTGCTCTTAATTGCTGAGCCATCTCTCTGGCCCCCAAATTGATTGATTGATTAATTAATTAGTTTAAGAATTATTTATTTTTATTTTATTCGCCTGTTTGTCAGTATAACACATGCATGCAATGTCAACAAAGGCCAGAGAGGGCATCAAGTCCCCAGGGACTGGAGTTACATACAGACTATTAGTCACCACGTGGGTGCTGGGAATCAAACCAGGTCCTCTGGAGGAGCAACTGCTGCTCCTAACCACTGAGCCATCTGTCCAGCCCCTGACCTGTGATGTTGAACTTTCTATGTAGTTAAGGCCCCCCTTGAGTTCTGACCCCCTCCTGCCTCCACCTCTAAATGCTGGGGTAGATGTGGGGCATCACACAGAAAGAGCTCATCCTTTGAAGATCCCACTGGCTGTCACACGTGGGCCCTCACTCCCTGTGCCCTGTCTCTATTGAAGTACTCGCCTGTCTTTGGGTTACATGTTTCACTCTTGATGTGTTCTGACTGGTTTTTTGTTTGTTTTGAGACGAGCCTACACTTTGTAGCCTAGACTAGTTCTTAAACTTGAGATCCTCCTACCCCAATCTCCCAAATCTAGTATTATAGTCCTGTACCACGGCCCATAGTTTAGAGCACAAGTAAGTGACAAACATGTTAATCCCTCCCCTTCTCTTTCCTGGTGAGGGCCCTTTGTCACCTGGGATCCCAGAACACGTGTGGCCTGTCACCACAAATGCCAGAGAGCAGAGACAGGTACTAACCCTGAGCTGTGAGCCAGCAATCTGGGAACTCAAAGACCTTCCTCCTCCCTCTCATCTTTAGCTCGGACATTCTCTAAGGGATGGGAACAAAGGTAACCTGTCATTCCACAGCTCAGCCATTCTCCTCTGGCCAGGCAGGCAGCCTGGTCTGAGACTCCTGGTGCTGGTGACTCTCTGTCACCTTGTGCCTCTTTCTCTCATTGTCTCCTTGTCCTCAGAGTTCAAATCCTTCAGAGGTCACTGACCCCTTACTCTCCTGAAATGCCGTCCAGATTAAAACTCAGAAGAAACCATTAGCAGCGTGTGTGTGTGTGTGTGTGTGTGTGTGTGTGTGTGTGTGTGTGTGTATCCCTTGCTATCATATAAAATACAAATGTGTCTGTTTGGTCTAGATTCTAGATTATAAAAGTTCCCTTGTCTATCCCCTGTCACCTCACGTCACTGGCTTTTGGTAGTCCCCACCTGAAACGGTTTCCTGTGGTTTGCTTTGTGAGAACTGGACTGTGATTTCTGAGCTTAGCAGTTTCTCAAAAGGCATTTCCACATCGACGTGTTAGTATGTGTCGTGGTCTTAATTGCTGAGCTATCTCTCCAGCCCCATGTGTGTCTGTGCATATTTTGCTCACACAGTCTAAGGTCAGGGCTGCTGACACTGAGAACACGCACGCACGCACGCACCCACGCACAGGAACACAAGCAGAGGAAATCCAGGAGGACACGAGAGAAGCAGAGGTGGTAATGCCTCTCAGAAAAGTCTGTGGAGAAGATCTGGGACTTTCATGGAGACTCTGCACAGTGCCCTGCCCCTCTGAGTTCAAGTGCTGAAGTGGGCGGAGCTACCCAGAAATCCTTCTCCCTGGGCTTGCAAACCTCCAGGTCTCAATGGGGCCACAGCTACTTTTTAGTGACCTGTTGGGTCTGGTTCCACCTACAGGGACCGGTTGGCCATGGCGTGGGGGAAGCATCAGACGCTGCTCAGCTGCAGGAGCAACAGCAGTGCTCGATCGAGGAGAGATGCTTCCTGAGAAACGGATGGGAAGCAACTGTTGGCTCGGAGGCCCCGGCGGGCAGCCCGTCTCCGGGCACAGGCTCCGGGTTCAGATACTGAGGAAATGCTGACTGGGTGCTTGAAGCACTGCGGGGCTTTGCAGCTTGGCTATTAATGATCACATGCCTTGCTTGCACCCACGAGTTGTTGAGGCCAAGGCCAAAGGGCCTGAGAGAGGTGGTACCCCATCTTTAAACACTTACTAAGTGGAGTCGGAGAGAAACAGATGTTCTGTTAATAGAACCTCTCTGTATATTCCCGATGTTAGAAATGAGGGATTTACCACACAGACTTGTTACATGCCCTTTTCCAAGCCAGACAATTCATCGGACGGAAGGCACGTTAAACTGTTTAAATATTAGACAACAAGATAAATGTCTCCTCCTGGGAGAACAGTCTTTCCCTGTGTTTTGGTTTCATAATTTTGGCTGGCTGCAGCTGCCGACTTCAGGCTCAGGCCAGCATCCAGGCAGGGTTCAAGCTGGTGTCATGCTCATGGCTGCCCTGTGAGTCTCAGGCTTACTCTGAAAACACTCAGTAGAAGCCCCTTGGGGCTAGCCATAAGTATTTTCAAATTTTCACCTGAGGGCATCGCCACTCTGGCTGACACGGGAATTATTTACACCGTGACTCCCGATGTCTGGAAGCACAGGTGGTCTGTGACCTGAATTACCCACCATCAGCTGCAGACTGCTCCCAAGGGCTGCCAGCAGCAGCTAGCCAGCCTGTCATCCTGGGCCCAGCCAGGACATCCCGTTCTGCTCAGCAGCAGAGCAGTTTCAGCTAAAAACAAACGCGAGTCTTCCCCTTTTCTTCATATTTTCTGGTGTCTTACAATGCTGAGTATGGAACCCAGGACTTGACACTTCCTAGACAAGCACCCCCTGCCCCCATGGAGTAACAGCCTCAGCCCTTACTCCATTTTTGAAAGAGCAGGAAGGCAAAGCCACCCTGTTAGACACTAGCTCTAATCTGAGCATTCAGAATGGTGAAGAAAACTGTACCCTTGGGCTGGGGAGAAGGCTCAGTGGATAAAGATACAGACGAAGCCAATTGTGGACTGCAGAGGTGGCTCAGCAGTTCAGAGCACTGGCTGCTCTTCCAGGGGAACATTCCCAACACCGACATAGGAGCTCACGAGCATCTATAACTCCAGTTCCAAGGAATCCAATGCCCTCTTCTGGCCTTTTTTGGTGCCAGACACACCCCTGGTGCACAGATGTACATGTAGGCAGAACATGGATGCACATAAAGCAGAGGGGACAGATAGAAAGCCAGATCTGGTGGAGCTCCTCCATAATTCATTATTCTTCATTGAGGTTGGAGGCGGAGACACAGGAGAACCACCCAGAAGCTTGGGAATCCACATAGCCCAGAAGATACAGCTCAGTGACTGTGGTGGTTTGAAGAGGAATAGTTCCCATAGGCTCGTATAATTGAGTGCTTAATCAACACTATTGGTGAAGGATTAGGACCGGTGGCCTTGTTGGAGGTAGTTTGTCACTAGGAATGGGCTTTGAGGTTTCAAAAACCCAAGACTGGTGCTCTCCCACCTCGCCCCTGCTCTGCTTTCTGATCAGGATGTAGCCCTCCACTTTCTCCACTGCCACACCAGCCTTCCAGCAGCCATGTTCCCCACCACGATGATAAGGGACTAAGCTTCTGAGACTAAGCAAACCCCAATTTCATGCTTTCTTTTATAAGTCTTGCCCTGGTCATAGTGTCTCCTCGCAGCAGTAGGACAGAAATGACTAAGACAGAAATTGGTACCAAGGACTAGGGTGTTGCCACGACAGGCTTAACCATGCTGCCTGTTGGGAGAATGTGGACTTCGGGACTTTGAAGTAGAAAAGCAATTGGAAAGTTTAAACAGGGCTTTATCGGACCATCTTACTCAGAGCATAGAAGACTGGGCTGAGGGTGACTTGAACTGTGAGGACCCAGCTCAAGAGGGGGGCATATTAGTAGGTGGCCTAGAGGCCTTTCTCAGATTTTTTTTTAGATTATAATAAAGTCAGTTTTATTGGAAAGCTGCTCTCAAGGAAGTTCACTGGCCCGGAGGACTGAAGCCAAGGGAGTTGCCATGGGGAGTGGGGGAGAATGAAGAGAAAGGGCTCATGCAAAGAGAAGAGAAGGAGAAGAGAGGAGAGAGAGAGAGAGAGAGAGAGAGAGAGAGAGAGAGAGAGAGAGCGCCGTTTTTAGGATTTTGTTTGTTTGTTTGTTTTTGGCAAAGAATGTGGCTGCTTTTTGCCCTTGTCCTGAAAATCTGCCCAAGGGTTAATGGAAGCATTTTAGATTAACGGCACTGGGAGAAGAGAGTCTATGACAGTTTAGCATTGACTGTGTCTTGTGGTCATTAGCGGTCACGCTCATACAGATCTATAATGAAAAGGAGCAAGCCGGACGAAGAGAAATGCAAAACGTACAGTTTGAGGAGAAAAAGAAGCACCCGGAAAAGCTTTGTTTGAGCCAAGTCTTGTGTTCAAGGAGATCACAGAAGTAACAGTAAAGCCCCTGCCTCAGCGAAGTGGGAGAAGAGACCCAACACCTAAAAAGTTGTCCTCTGACATCCAAACACATCATCAAATTAATTAAACTTTGCTAGGTGTCTTAGGGTTCCCATTATCGTCATGGCAGGAAGCATGGCAGCATGCAGGCAGACAATGATCCTCGAGAAGCTGAGGGTTCCACATCCCAATCTGAGGGCAGTCAGAAGACTGGCTTCCAGGCAGCTAGGAGGAGGGTCTCAAAGTCCACCCCCACAGTGACTGACACACTTCCTCCAACAAGGCTGCACCCATCCAATAAGGCCATAGCTCTTTATAGTGCCCTTCCCTGGGCCAAGCATATTGAAACCACCACACCGTGCATGGTGGAGCACGCCTTCAGGTTTGTTTGTTTAGACAGGGTTACGCTCTGTACCCTACCCTCAGGATAGCTTGGCACTTGCTATGGAGCCCAGGATGGCCTCAAACTCATCGCACTCCCCCTGCCTCAACCTCCCAAGGGGTGGGGTTATAGTTCTATATCACCACAGTCTGCTCTGTAGAGCACACCTTTAATCAGGAGGCAGAGGCAGGCAGGGTCTCTGTAAAAGTGTAGAATATATCCCTGTTTCCATGGTGTCTGTTTGTCTGTCTGTCTCTACAGGCATAGCTCACTCCTCTCTGCACTCTCTTTGTTCTTCCTCCTTACCTTTTCACAGGGCTTTCTTTGAGCTCAAATGCTGAGCCCAGAGCATGTTTCCTTCCCTGTCCTAACTATCCTTAGGCCTGGGCCTGGTAACTTCTAGCCTTTGTACAATCTAATCTTCCAAGCTGATTGATTCAACCAGCTGTATCACCTCAGCTTCTGAGAGAAGCTCTACCTCTCTCTCTCTCTCTCTCTCTCTCTCTCTCTCTCTCTCTTTCTCTCTCTCTCTCTCTCTCTCACACACACACACACACCACACCACACACACCACACATACACACCACACACCACACCACACCACACACACACACACACACACACCACACACACACCACACCACACACACACACCACACTACAGCACACACACCACACACCACACACACACACACCACACACACACACACACCATACACACACACCACACACACCACACTACACACACACACCACACTACACCACACACCACACACACACACACCACACCACACCACACCACACACCACACACACACCACACATACACCACACACACACCACACACACCACACACACACACACCACACACCACACACACACCACACATACACACACCACACCACACCACACGCCACACCACACACACACACACACACCACACCACACACACCACACACACACCACACACACACCACACACACACACCACACACCACACACACACACACCACACACACACACACACACCACACACCACACACACACACACACCACACCACACACACCACACACACACACACACACCACACACACACACACCACACACCACACACACACACACACACACACCACACACCACACACACACACACACACACACACACACACACACACACACACACACACCAGCTCTACTTCAGTCTCTGAGTCAGTCTGAAGATTTGTTCCAGGTTCTCAACCAAGTGGTTCCTTCCACAGCTTCCTTTGGGTAGAAGTGGAGGTGGCTGGCATGCACTGGGGGAGGGTGTAGCCTAAGCATTTTCTTCCCAACATGGTTTCTTTCAGTGTAACTTCTTCAAATGAGTCCACCGGGGAGCGTCTGCCACTTGTCTTCATCTCATCAAAACACTTCTGTATCCGCCTTGGCTGGGAGCCTGCAGATGGGGGAGTGGAAGAGCCCTTCTCTTCAGGGTGGGAAGAGAAAAAACTCCAGCCCAGCTCATAAGGCAGCACCAATGTCCTGAAAGTCGTGGGGCATCTTGAAGGTAAGATACACCCTGATAGTGACCAAGTCTACTGAGTGACATCATAGGGGAGATTGGACCAAAAAGATCTCCTGAGTCCAGCAGCAAGGATCTGGGGACATTTTCCTTGACTCCTTATTGGATTTGTCATTGTCTTGGACATCTGCTGTTTCTGCCTCCCAGCAGGCTTTTGCCTTCTGTCAAAACAGTTCTCTGGCCTTGGTGGGATTGGCTTCACTCCAGCTTCTGGGTGGTCCTTGTCGATCATATTAACATGAAACAGAAATATTTCCCAACCACGTGCAACTCCCCATACCTTCTTCTTCTCAACCTTTTAATGTGTCCGAATGTCCCTGCCAAGTTGTTGGCTGTGACCCCTGTGTTCATGAGTATTCTTACCTCAGGCCACATGAAGTGCATGGCCCTGGGGACCACATAAAGCTCAGATAATGGCATGTTCTTCTCCTGCCGTTCCAGGGCCAGCCCCAGCAGTCTCCACATAGGCTCCTGACTCACCTCCTAACCTAAAGTGGTTGTGGATGGATGTGACAAACAGGAGGAGCAGGACTCAGCACCAGTGGGTGACAGAGGGTGCAGGACTCATGCTCACATAGTTCCCTTAAACCTGCGGCTCCAGTTGAGCCAATCCTGGTGTGGTGGTTTGAATGAAAATGGTCTGCATAGGTCCTTAGGGAGTGGCACTATCAGGAAGAGTGGCTTTGTTGGAGGAAGTGTGTCATGGGGGTGGGGGTGGGGGGGTGGGCTTTGAGGTCTCAGATGCTCAAGCCAGGCCTAGTGTCTCACTCTCTTCCTGCTGTCTGCTGATCCACATGTAGAACTCTCAGCAACCTCTCTAGCACCATGTCTGCCTGCAAGCCACCATACTTCCCACCTTGATGACATGGGCTAAAACCTTTGAACTGTGTGCCAGCCCCAATGAAATGTTTTCCTTTCTGAGAACTGTTGTGGTCATGGTGTCTTTTCACAGCAATAGAAACCTTAAGATACCCTGTAAATGTCACCTTTATTTCCTCAGATGATGGAATGAAACAAGAGCTGTACCCAAGCTGTGCAAGCATACAGCTTGGGCTGAGCCCAGAGCATTCCCTTCCCTGTTCTAACTATATATAGGCCTAGGCTTGAAGACTTCTAGCCTGTGTACAATCTAATCTTTCCAAGCTGATTGATTCAATCCAGCTTCCCTCGGCTTCTGACTGCATTGCTCTGCTTGGCTTCATACCAATTTTGGCATTATGTTCTAATCTTCTTGTTCCTTCTCATTCTCTGGCTTGCTCTGTCTTCATCTGTGTCTAGCTTGTTCTCTTTGCAACCTGTCTCTGTAAAATTGTCCTGGTGAAACATCTACGCACACACCACACCACCTGTGTCTAGCTTGTCCTCCCTCCCTGTGCTGCTCTTAAATAGTCCTCTCTTTCCTGTGCTGTTTTTGTGAGTTGGGCATATCCTATATCTGACTGTTTCTGTCAGATTGTCCTCTGATTGGTCAGTTTGTCTGCCCCTCAATTAGACATCATTTTCAAACATGGCTGTTTCCTTCTACAAACAAACTAACATTACCTTCATTGTTAAGGATTCAAGGTGAGTACTAAGGGGTTGTCTGTATTCCAGCCAGATCATATGGACCTAGAAGGTCTTTGGGTGTGATTCCCTTACAAGAACAGTCATGTTGCTGGATTAAAATTCCTCTACAAGTGGGCCCCAGTGGCCTAATGGATAATGTACTGGCCTCCTAAACCAGGGATCGTGGGTTCGAGTCCCACCTGGGGTAGAAGGATCTATTTGGGGTCTGGAGAGATGGCTCAGCAGTTAATAGCATTGACTGCTCTTCCAGAGTTCCTGAGTTCAATTACCAGCAACCACATATGGCTCACAACCATCTGTAATGGGATCCGATGCCCTCTTCTGGTGTGGCTGAAGGCAGCTACAGTGTACTCATATACATAAAAATAAATCTTTATAAAAAATTTCCTCTACAGTATCTGAACACACCCCTGTCATAGCATCTTGAGTTGTTGTTAGGCCTGGCTGATTTTTATGGTCTGGTACATCTGATATGTTTATCTCTTGAGATAATCATATCTTGTGACATCTCTGATGGTCACCCAATGTCCTGCAGTCTGATGCTGTGAGAATTGATTTATATGTTAATCTGACTCAGCTAAGGAATGCCTAGAAACTGCTGATCATTTTGTGGTGTGTCCATAAGGAAGCTTCTAGAAGAGAAGAACATTTGAATACTGAATGCAGAAGACCCACCTCTACCAACATGTTGATCATTGTCTGGTACACGAAGGGCCAAACAGAAAAAAAGGAAGCAAAGGGAACTTCTCCTTTTTTGGACTGGGACGTCCGTTTCCTGTGGACATTAAAACCTTTGTTCTAGGCTGGCAAGATGAGTCATTTATAGTCAAGCCTGGTGACCCGAGTCCAACCCCCAGGGCCAAATGCTGGCAGGAGACAAGTGACTCTTGCAAGTTGTCCTCTGACCTTTATATGTGTATGGCCCTTCACCCCACAAATAAATAATGTAATAATTTTTTAAAAATCTGGTTCTTGATGTTTCCTGTGTTAGAACGTCTACTGGTAGCCCCTCTGAGTCCCAGCTCCATAGCAGCTTTAGAGTGAAGACCTCTGCCCCCTGGTTTTCAGATCATCGACTACACAGAATCATGTCACCAAGTCCCCTGGTTCTTCAGTTTGTCATGGGGCTGGCACACCAAGGGATTTCTCAGATTCAGGAACTGTGAGAACCAATTCCTAGCCTAAATCTCTTTTCATGTTTCTCTGCAAATGGTGTTGGTTCTGTTTTTTGGGAGAACTCAGGCCAGTACAGATGCATGCTAGGAACTGAGGCTAAGCTGATGGTCATACCACAGTGGATGGGAAGGCTTTGCTACAGAGCCTAGGCAGCCATCATGTTGCTCCTCCCTGCTGGCATTTTCTGGACACCTCACACAGAATCTTTTCCTACCACAACTGTGTTGGCTACTGTCTTGTTGCTGTGCCGACACACATAACATAGTTCAAGGGTCTATCACGGCAGGGAAGTTATGGTGGTAGGAACCTGAGGAAGCTGGTCACATTGAATCCACAGTCAGGAAGTGAGAAGCAGGATTTCTCCTTTCTATGCAGTCTGGTATCCCAGACAATGGGCACAGCACCAACCACATTAAGGACAAGACTTCTTACCTCAGACAACCAAGTCAAAGACTTTTCCAGAGAATCATTTTTAGAGTAACTCTAAATCCCATCAAGTTAAGAATCAAGATTACTAGGGGTTGGGGATTTAGCTCAGTGGTAGAGCGCTTGCCTAGCAAGCGCAAGGCCCTGGGTTCGGTCCCCAGCTCCGAAAAAAAAAATCAAGATTACTAATCATAGAACTATAAAGCGCTGGACACTGGATGCTTAAAGCCCTAAAGGCAGAAGGCATAGTTTGCCACAGAACATTTTCCTCCTTTGCTCCCGCTCATAAGTCAATCAGAAGGAGATGCCAAGCTTGTCCAGAAACAGAAGTTTCTATCAGGCCTTGGGCTTCCATTATAATAATGGGGGATAGAGAATAAAGTAGTTTTCCCTTTTTCTTTCTTTTTTTTTAACATTAATTTATTTTATGTATGTGAGTACACTGTCACTGTCTTCAGTCACATGAGAAGAGGGCTTCGGATCCCATTACAGATGGTTGTGAGCCACCATGTGGTTGCTGGGATTTGAACTCAGGACCTCTGGAAGAGCAGTCAGTGCTCTTAACTGCTGAGCTATCTCTCCAGCCCCCAGTTTTCCCTTTTTCTTGGAGGAGCATCCCTGCCTGGTCCCTCCAGACTTCCCTATCATCCTGGTTTTCCCGCCATCTTTACAAGGTTTCTCTCCAGCTTGCTGGAGTTTTACCTAGCGTCTTCTTGCATTTGTCACTTTGCTCTCCTCTGACTTGAGCATTGTGACACCATCAATATAGTGATGCATCAATGCCACTGTGCAGAGACCGTGATCCCTTTGTACCTCCTTCTAACAAAGGACAGGAGTTAGCATCACCAGAGGCTGGTGTAGAGGCGTGCTGTTGATACTCACCCTACTTGATACAGAGGGGAGTGGGCCTAGTCTTAGTTAGGGCTTCTATTGCTGTGATCAGACACCATGACCAAAGCGTCCTGGGGGGAAAGAGTTTATTCTAGCTTAAAACTCTCAGGTCATAGTTCATCCTCAAAGGAAGTCAGGGCAGGAACTGAAGCAGAGACCATAGAGGAATGCTGCTTACTGGCTTGCTCATGGTTGGCTCAGCCTGTGTTCTTGTTTTTTGTTTTTCCAGGCTGGCCTCAAATTCACAGAAATTCACCTGCCTCTGCCTCCCAAGTGCTGAGATCAAAGGCATCTGCCACCACCACCACCTTGCTAAGCCTGCATTCCTACAGCACCCAGGACCACCAGCCCAGGGCTGGCAATGCCCACAGTGAGATGGGTCCTCCACACAAATTCCAAAATTAAAAAAAAAAAAAAGCACCGTGGGCCCACAGGTCAATCTGGTGGGAGCACTTGCTCACTTTGGTTTCCCCTTCTGGAATGACTCGTACTGTGTCAAGTTAGCATAAAACTAGCCAGCATGGTCCTCTTTCTCGATGGGGATGGGGAAGAGCGTACTGACGGCTGAATGGATCATTAATACTGTCTGAGCCAGTATTAATCTGCTCTAACAAAGATAATCCTCAGTACAGCAGCAGGGATTGACGCCAGAGCAGCATCAGTTTGTGGGAGCTGTCCGTCATCCTCTTGGGTTGAGATGAATAATGGCCGTGCTGGAGACTGTCCTCTCAGGGTGCCACTAACCTCTGCGATCCCCATAGTCTGCAGTATGGGATTTGACCAGCTGGGGTGGGAGGCAGTTCCAACTGCTTTCTCTGTTACTCTAAAGGCTAAAGGACCAACGGGAGGGTTCAAACTGACTCTAGCTGTGTCAGTTCTGCTGAATTATGAGACTGTCAGGTTGGAGCTATGGACCTAGCAGACCCTGTGTCAAGCTGTCACGAACTAAGACTTAAGGTGTGACCCTACAAGCTGCCTGTGGTGCTGCACACCTTTAATCCCAGCACTTGGGAGGCAGAGGTAAGCTTATCTCTGTGAGTTTGAAGCCAGCCTGGTCTACAAAGAAAGTTCCAGGTCAGTCAGGCAACACAGAGAAACCCTGCCTCGAAAAACAAAGCCAACCAACCCAACTACTACTGTGAACCCCAAAGTTCTCTGAAGACTGAATGCAGTGGCGTTTTGAAAAAGAGTGGGCTCTACAAGCCCATTTATTCGACTGCTTAGTCATCAGGGAATGGCACTGTTTGAGAAGGATTAGGAGATGTGGCCTTGTTGGAGGCAGGGTGTCAATCCCTGTGGGCTTTGAGGTTTCGAAAACTCACATGAGGCCCAGTGCCTGCAGACCAGGATGTACTTCTGAGCTACTGTTTCAGGGCCATGAGCCACCATGCTGATAACTGACTAACCCTCTGAAACTGTAAGCAAACCAGCAATTCAATGCTTCCTTTTGTAAGAGTTGCCTTGGTCACGGTGTCTTTTCACAGCAATAGATCACTAAGACAAGTACTCTTCTCTTTCCTTGGTGTATGACTTCCAAGTAAGCATCAAGGACTATGGAAGAGCCAAAGGAACCTTAACCTGTCCATTTGACAAGTGATGCTGGTATCAAACCATGGTCCTAGTGTGTGTGTGTGTGTGTGTGTGTGTGTGTGTGTGTGTGTGTGCGCGCGCGCGCGCGCGCTTGTGTGTGTTATAGGCAACGTCTTGCTATAAAGCTAAGGCTGACTTTAAATTCACAATCCTTCTGAGTGTTGGAATTTCACATGTGTCATCACACAGCTTATCTGACCCTGACCAGTCTTTAGAAAGCCATATTTCAATAACAAATTAAGCCTGGACATTCGTGAACATAAAATGATGTTTAGGGGACTCAGCTATGAGCCACTCACAGCTGAGTCAAGCCAAGCTGTAGCTTACACCTCATAGATAGAAGCTCTCAGCTCAAAGCTTGCAGCTTTGAAAATGGGTGCCCTGGTACATACCAGTAACCACGGTCAAGAGACCATGGTCCAGCAGAAGGTGGAGGGGGGGAAAGCACCAGGTTCTTGGTGCTCTCCTTGGAAACTGCTAGATTATACCTTTCTTGGAACAACATCTCAGCCACATCGTTCAGCTAAGCACATAGGAAAGTTCTTCTTCAAGTTGTGTGTTGGGATTTCTGTCACTTCCAACATAAGGATTATTCACAAATCCAAGTAGTGACATTAACAGTTTTGTCACTCTTCAAAATCAGAAGTTCATTCTGTAAAAGATCGGAAAAAATTAATGCGGGAAGAAAAAAACTTTTTGTATAAATTAATGATTCCTTTCTTGACCTATACCACTATGTAAATATGGAGCAGGAATTGCTTATGAAAATATTTACAAGCTCCTACTGCCGTATAATTGGTGTTTGAGCACCTCATTAATATTTAATTTTTCATCAACCAAATTAATATTTAATATTTCTTGAACTAATTTATTGGCATATTTTCAACGTCCTCCTGAGGCACATGACATAAATCATATTAATAATATATAGAGTAGGAGCTTTTCACATTTCTTTTCTGAGCTAACATTTAAAAATAATTTTCTATGACAGGAAATTCTAAACGTATAAAGCTCTTGTGATTGGCTTCAGCAACCAAAAGGAAATAAATACAATGTGGGTTTAATTATAGCTATGTCTTGGTTTTTGACATAATGCTTTTTGTTATTAACTCTTGTGAAGTATAACATCCCATAAAATACTTCAGCCGTCCATGACAAAACAAGGCGAGAGCTTGAAGCTACAAAAAAAAATATAGGAGACAGCTTATCAGATGAGACTGGATGGTCCCCTGCGGGAACTAGGGTAGGCTGTGTTTGTTGGAGTGGCAAAGACCTCAGTTTTTCAGGTGACTGATATTTCTCTTGTCACAGTGTCCTGCTCCGTCTATCACCTGAGAACACAAACGGCTCTTTAAACAAGTCACACTTACCAATAAATAATTCAAAACTTCCAGGTAGTTTTTTCTTTTGTTTCTATTATGTTATTTATTTTTCTGTTTTTTTTAATTGTTATTTTATCCCAGATAGGATCTTACTATATAGCCCAGGCTAGCTTTAAACTCTTGATACTCCAGTTCCAAATTAAAGGTATGTACCGATATACCTGGCCTTTATTTATTTATTTATTTTTTCTTTTTTTTTTTCGGAGCTGGGGACTGAACCCAGGGCCTTGCACTTGCTAGGCAAGCGCTCTACCACTGAGCTAAATCCCCAACCCCTATTTTTTTTTCTTAAAGTGATTCCACCAGACTTTCTTTTTATTCTTATTTTTTTTTTTTTGGTTCTTTTTTTCGGAGCTGGGGACCGAACCCAGGGCCTTGCGCTTCCTAGGTAAGCGCTCTACCACTGAGCTAAATCCCCAGCCCCTTTATTCTTATTTTTAAATAAATTAATTATTTTATTTATTCATGTCCAAATGTTGCTCCGCATCTTGGTTCCCCACTCCCAGAGTTCTTCCTCCCACCCTCCTCCCCTCTGCCTCTGAGAGGGTGCCCGCATTCTCTGGGCATCCCCCTTCCTTGAGGCATCAAATCTCTGGAAGATTGAAGATTAGGTACATCCTCTCTCACTGAAGCCAGAGAAGGCAGTCCTCTGCTACATATGTGCGGGGTTGGGGGGTAGGGTGGTGGTGGGTGGGGAAATGGGGGGCGGGGCGGGGCTGGCGATTCATTTTAGAAAAAAGGCTTCAAATGTGTAAAAGACAAAATAGGATTAGTCACCAGGAGCCTAGCTTTCCTTGTCCATTGTAAATTAGAACGAAGAGGCAGAATTTTGACCACAACCAAACAGAACTTTATAGTTCTACCAAAACACTATGGCAAAAACACTTGGGGTGGATGTTAAAATTAAAGGCGGGGGGGGGGGGGTTGGGGATTTAGCTCAGTGGTGGAGCGCTTGCCTAGCAAGCGCAAGGCCCTGGGTTCGGTCCCCAGCTCCGGAAAAAAAAAAAAAAAAAAGAAAAAAGAAAAAAAAAATTAAAGGCGGGGTGGAGGATTAAAAAAAATTAAAGGCAAAACAACCCCGCTCACTCTGATATTCCTCGCGAACGCTGGGGATGCATTTGATTACAAGTGACAAAATGCAGCATACCAGGCCGTGGGCGTTGGACTACTCTGAAACAAGGTCTATGTACTTACAATTACAAAGTAAGGAAGGATTCTTCTTTCGCTGCAATCCCATTGCCAGCCTGCAGGGACTCTGAGGCTGGAATAACCTCAGCAATCCCTTCCCCTTGGAGCAAACTCTTCCACTCCTAGTATTCCTGGGGGTGCTGTTAGTTGCTGCCCCCCACCCCACCCCGGACAACCCTCCTTTCAGAGTTGACATGTGACCCAGGCTGAGCTAGATCCTAACATCTGAATTCTTGGTCTCTCTCTCTCTCTCTCTCTCTCTCTCTCTCTCTCTCTCTCTCTCTCTCTCTCTCTCTCTCTCTCTCTCTCTCTCTCTCTCTCTCTTACTTGAATTTGCGAAATCGCAGCTGCTCCCTGAAGCCAGAAAGAGCAGAACCCACAAAGTCCCCTGATGCTTAGCCTGCTCTGGGTCGAGAACAGCTTGGCACCACAGGGCCATCTCAGGGGCCGCTCTAGCTCCCTCTGAGGCTCTCTAAAGGCACCCTCACCATCTGTCGAATGATTCACGCCCTGCTGGATACAAAGTCAGGGCTCAATTTGGGTCTTCGGTTTTGAGTTCGTTCTGAAATCAAAGGCGTGGTGAGCTTTGTCTGACAGGCTCGGTGGCCTCAACATCTCAGGCTCGTTTGGGGAATGAAGATGACGCATGTATCTTTCCACCTCCTGAGGTGCTTTACATATCCCTGAATACGTGAAGCAACTTCAGAGGTCCCTGGGATGAGTCCCCCTCCCACTGGGGCTATGCATCTCTGGACCAGACCGGGCACCCCTGGACGGCTCCCGCTCACACCATCCTCCCCCCCTCCCACGCACTTCCTTCCATGCCCCATTTTCTTGATTCGGATGCGCGATCTGAATTCATTATGTGCCTCAGTTCACGGCACTGTAACTTACATAGTCTATCTAGACCTTTCTCAGATCTGCAATTATTCTTTTTTTTTTTTTCCCCCCTTTGGTTCTTTTTTTCGCAGCTGGGGACCAAACCCAGGGCCTTGCGCTTCCTAGGTAAGCGCCCTACCACTGAGCTAAATCCCCAGCCCAATTATTCTTTTTTTTAAATCTTTGTACTTTATAGTACGGACCCGCTCCCCACCGTGGTGGTTTGAATAACAGCGTCCATTTCTTGCTATACATTTGAAGGCTTCACCCCCAGTTAGTGGAACGTATTTGGGAAGGATTCGGAGGTGTGGACTTGCTGGAATAGGTGTGTGGTCTGGTTGAAAGAGATGTGTTTCCGAGAGTGTGGGCATTAAGGCTTTAAAACCCCACCCTGCTGCTTACAGATCAGAATGAAACAATCTTATTAGTTATTGCTCCAGTGTATGCTGTATGCTCTCCAGCCACAAGGATCACGGACTAACCCTCTAAAAGTGCAAGCAAGCCCCCAGTTCAATGCTTTCTTTTGTAGAAGTTGCTGTGGTCATGGTGTCTCTCCACAGCAATTGAACAGTGACTAGGACATTGCTAGACATGTGTCCTATTAGGTGAGTTTTTGTGTCAATATGCACGTGTACAGAGTGCTGCTCACCCTGTGACAGACTTGTGTGGCCTGAGCTCCTGGCCATTACCAGTGTCTGCAGGGAAATAGTCTCACTCTTCCTCCTCAGTTCTGGTCCTTTCAAGTTTTTTTTTTAAATATTAAAATGTATTTCTTTTTTATTGGATTTTTTTAAAGATTTATTTATTTATTATATATAAATACACTGTAGCTGTCTTCAGATACAGAAGAGGGCATCAGATCTCTTTACAGATGGTTGTGAGCCACCATGTGGTTGCTGGGAATTGAACTCATGACCTCTGGAAGAGCAGTCGGGTGCTCTTAACCGCTGAGCCATCTCTCCAGCCCCTTATTGGATTTTTTATTTACATTTATTTACATTTCAAATGTTATTCCCTATAAGGGCGTTCCCCTCCCCATCATCCCCTCTCCCCACCCCCCCCAACATTCCCCTACACTGGGGGTCCAACCTTGGCAGGACCAAGGACTTCTCCTTCCATTGGTGCCCAACAAGGCCATCGTCTGCTACATATGCAGTTGGAGCCATGGGTCAGTCCATGTATAGTCTTTGGATAGCCATGTGGTTTAGTCTGTGGAAGCTCTGGTTGGTTGGCATTGTTGTTCTTATGGGGTTGCAAGTCCCTTCAGCTCTTTCAATCCTTTCTCTAATTCCTCCAGGGGGGTCCCGTTCTCAGTTCAGTGGTTTGCTGCTAGCATTTGCCTCTGTATTTGACATGCTTGGCTGTGTCTCTCAGGAGAGATCTATATCCGGTTCCTGACAGCATGCACTCTTAGCTTCATCAATCTTATCTGGTTTCGGTGGCTGTATATATATGGGCCACATGTGGGGCAGGCTCTGAATGGCCGTTCCTTCAGTCTCTGCTCTAAACTTTGCCTCCATATCCCCTCCCATGAGTTTAAGGCACGCTCCCCTAGACTGCAGTCTCTGGTAGAAGGCTTTACCATCCTTGCTCCCCATCCCCTCTCTCTCTTTTACTGATGGTGAAACTGGAGACCTCTCACATCAGTTTTGATGGTTGCAGTAAGATCCTCACAGGGCCTTAAGCAAGCCAACTCTCTCCTCCCTCCTACAGCTTGCTCGAGGCCACTCTTCCTAGCTTTTATCACCCTGACCTTTCCTCTCGGTGACACTCCGAGGCTATGCAAGGTGGAGCGGTAGGTGAACTTGGTCTTTTCAGAAGGCTGTGTGGATGGCCCTGAGACAGAATGTTTCCTGTGCCAAGGAACGAGATCAGTTTCAAACATGTTTCAAGTCACCAGGGCATGGAGACAGGGAGCATCACTAGATGCTTCTAGATCCTCCATGCTTTTCCTGCTCTGTCTCGGATCTTGACTGGGATGATATGTGAGAAGCGGAGGAACTCGGTGAAGGGCTGGATGCGTCTCTGGGGTTGGCTTCTTTGGCTAGCAGATGCAGAGATAGAGCTCGCCGTGGGAGGAGCTCGCCGTGGGAGGTTTTATCAGAGATAACACCTGACTAAGGGAAGGGGCGGGACTCTACTGCACAGCGGGAGTGGGTAAGGATATCTCTAGGCAGGTTTTGTTACGTGGTAAACTTAGACATATCTGAAATTCAATGAGTTTATTTGAGCATTCAGTGCCCATAAATCAAGCAACACCAGACAGAAAGTGTTCAGGCTCCCTAGAGCGGGTGGGCTAAGAAAGGTTTTAGAAGGGATTTGTGGAAACAAGACAAAGAATATATTTGATTGATTTAAGTGGGGGAGAAAAGGCCCTTAGTTACAAGTTGGTGGGTGGCTTCTGATGGAGCAAATTTACATTGTATTGCTTTGGGTTTCCGCCTGCTTACACAGGAATCTAAGATATTGTGGGTGTCGCAGCTACACCTCCTCCCCCCACCCCGCGCCAAATAGCTATTTTACAAACAAACAAAAAAAAAAACATTTTTTCTGTCCTTGGATATAGGCCCCGTGAAGTGAGAGATGGTCCGGGTGGAGGCAGCTTTCTCGGGGAGATAGAGAATTCCTAGCAGTTGAGATGAATCCTGCTTACAGGAGGTTGGGGACAGCCCATCTCAGTCAACCACTGAGCAGGAAGTAAGCATACTGAACAGAGTCTCATCTATTTCTAGAGAAGAGGAAGGACAGAAGAGAGACAACAACAACAAAAACGTAGGAGTCTCGAGGGGTTGAAAATCATGGGAAGGCAGGAAGATGGCAGAGGGGAGTTAGGGAGTTAGGGACACTTTCTGTGTAGAGTCCTCTGGGCTGGGAAGAGTCTAGAATTATCCCTGGTTATCAGCTTCTGTTTTTCCAGGTAGAGGGAAGTAGGAGGAAGTAGAAGTAGACTTTAGCCAATAAATGTATGTCCTAGGCTAAGGATGAACCTCCATCCGTTCATTGCAATGTGCAAAGCCCTGGGTTTAAATCCCAACACTGCAAAGACTTGGCATGGTGGCATGTGCCTGAAATCCCAACATTTGGGGCAGAGGCAAGAGGACCAGGGGTTCAGAGTCATCCTTGGCTACATAGCAACTTGAAGCAGGTTTAATTTAAGGAGATCGTCTCTAAACAAATGAATAAGCAAGCAAACAAATATAGCGCCCACAGGCAAGCCAGGGGATACAGAGAACAGTTGGACTGACAGAACTCATCTTACTGTACCTCTTGAATACTGTGGTGGTGTCTTGTTTTGCCACCGCCACCCCCAAATTAGAAGGTTTACAGCCCCCTGCATGGGTGTCTGCCGATGTCTTTCCGAATCCAGGTATTCTCTTTGGGTTTTGGTGATTCTCATAGAATTTCAGAGTTTTCCATTATTGCTCTATTTATCACACTGGTCTGGAATCAGTGACCTTTGAAGCTACTGTAGATGCTTTGGGGTGCTACAGACTGTGCCCACATCAGGCTGAGGAGTTACTAGATAATTTCTCTGTGTGTTCTGCCGGCTCCACCTACCGGTTGCCTCCCCCTTCCTCTCTCCCTCCCCTCAGGCCTCCCCCATGCCAGACACAACAAAGTTGAAATGAGGTCGATTAATAACCCTACGGTGGCCTCCAAACGCTCAGAGGAAAGGAAAAGCCACACGTCTGTCACTTCAAATAGAAAGCTAGGGATGATTAGGCTTAGCGAGGGAAGCATAGTGACGGTTCAGATCTCTGGAACGCCAGGCCTCTTATGCAAACAACCTAGTTATGGGTACAAAGGGAGAGTTTGGAAGGAAATTAAGAATGCATTTCCAGTAAACGTGGCAACGATAAGAAAGTAGGACAGGCTTCTTGCTGCTGAGTGAACGCGTTAGTGGTCTGGGTGGGAGATAAACCTGTCAGAACATTCCCTCACTGTTCGAGCCTAATCCAGATCAAAGCCATACCTCTCTTCAGTTCCGTGAGGGCTGGGAAAGGTCAGGAAGCTGCAGAAGATAACGCTGCTTCATGAGGTTGAAGCAAAGAAACTGTCTGCAAACAGAGCTGAGCAGGGCAAGGCAGGAAGCCAATGGAGAAGCCATAGCATGCTAACGGGTAGTTTCTGCTCAAAGCATTGCTGCAGGTGACTGGAACACACCTCGGAATTTTGGGACTATGTTTAAACCACGTTAAAATAATTTAAAAATCTTTGAGACAAGGGCTTACTGTGTAGCAGAGCCTGGCCTCAAACTTGGAATCCTCCCGACTCACACTCCCAAACACTAGAATTGCAGACATGTGCTTACTTCCCTACTCAAAATAATAATTCTTCTTCTTCTTCTTCTTCTTCTTCTTCTTCTTCTTCTTCTTCTTCTTCTTCTTCTTCTTCTTCTTCTTCCTCCTCCTCCTCCTCCTCCTCCTCCTCCTCCTCCTCCTCCTCCTCCTCCTCCCCCCTCCTCCTCCCCCTCCTCCCCCCCCTTTGACACAGAGTCACTATGTAGTCCAGGCTAGCCTCAATCTCTTGATCTCCCTGCCCCACCCTCCAGAGTACTGGGATTATAGGCCTGTATATTTTTTTTTAGTCCCTGTTTCTGATATAAGAGACTGACCAAAGCAACTTGGGGAGGAAAGGCTTTCTTTCATATTACATTTTCAGGTAACCAGAGCAGGAGCTCAAAGCAGGGAACTGGAGGCAGGAATGGAAGCAAAGGCTGCCTATTGACTTGCTTTTTTAAATAACCCGGGACCACCTGCTCAGGGGTTGTTACAGCAATTAACAATTGTTATAATAAACATTTAATCTCAATTGGGGGTTTTCTACCCCACCTTTGATCATTCAGTTCCCAGATAAAAGACACAGAGCATATATATGTATATGTATATATATGTATATATGTGTGTGTGTGTGTGTGGTGTCTGTATGTGTGTGTGTACACATGTGTGTGTATACACGTGTGTGTGTATACGTGTGTGTGTGTGTGTGTGTGTGTGTGTGTGTAAAATAAGCCTTAATCAGCACTGGCCCTGAGTAGCTATCTACCATCTATGCTATTATGGCTACTTCCCTGCCAATAACCCCTGGGTGGGGAAAGGTTACAAAGCATGGCTTGGGTCTATATGAAACTTTCCTGATCTCTGGGGGCAACCAGGGCCAGTATTTAGTGTCACGATACATAGCAACAGACAAAACTGTCAACAAACAACCCAACACATCCTGCAGATGTGCCCCCAGGCCAATGGCAGAAGCTATTCCACAGTACAGGCTAGCCAGTACCAACATCCCTGTAATATCTTTTTAATGAATTTCTCATTTTTTCCCATAGACAAAATGCTATTTCACACTTAGCTGACAGCCGCATGGCATGAACAGGAGGTTTTTTTGTTCGTTTGTTTGTTTGTTTGTTTTATATAGGAAACAAAATACGTTCGTGTGGCTTACTTTACTATTTGCTTTATGGAGACTTGGAGTAGACACTCATTATCCCCTGGGTATGTCTGAATGTGTTTCCTCTCAGCGACCCACAGCTCAAAATAATTCTGAGGCCAAAGAGATAGGGTTTTAGTTCAGTGCTAGAGGGCTTGCCTAGAAGCACAGTGTGCTGGGCTTGGGCCTCAGCTTGGGGGTGGGGGTGGGGTGGGGCGGGTGGGGAAAGGTGTATTCTGTGATGACACTCTAAGAAGCAGCACCCTGATGGAGAGCTGATGCTTCTCTTCTTACGGTTCACAACTAACTAGTTTAACAACTAGTTGGCTTGTTTGGTGACTTGAAGGGATAGTAAAAGATAGCCAGCAAGTACCTTGGGCTTTCCACCAAGATCTGGAAGGACTGGCCTGGTAGAACGGAGAGGCAGTTAGCTATGTGTCTAGAGTGTATATGATGCCATTGGATGGAAAACTACCTTTGCGCTAACAAAGCAGAACAGGCCCTCCGCGAGACAGATCAGCTGTCCTTCTGTGCAGTTTAACAGAGCTGCGGTAAGGGAACTACACCTTTAACAGGAAAAAGCATTAGGGCAGGCTGGGAGGATGGGAGCCTGCCTTTGTGTGTGTACCTAGAGATAAACACAGCTGCTCTGGGATCAAGGTAAACGTCCCACACAATGAAGAACGGAAAGCACCAGTGAAAAAAGCCCAACAGTACAGGAGAGAGTCCCCCATCTTTAGATCAAGGGGCCCCTTAGAGATTAAGGTTAAACCATCCTGTCAGTCACATAGAAGGGTGGCTCGGTTCTGGGAGAGACAGTCCCGCATGCACGCGGATGTGCGCGCGTGCGTGCACAGTCATATAGGCGCATGTATACTCCAGAACATGTGGAGGAGGCTGACTATTCATGTTTTTCTCCATTTTTCTCTGCCTTATCTTTTGAACCAAGATCTCTCACTGAACCTGGAGCTCACCAGTTTGGCTATACAGGCTGACCAGTGAGCCCCAGATCCTGTCTCTCTTTACTCAAGTAGTCTAGGCACACATTGCTATACCTGGCTGTTTCTGTGGGATCTGGAGATCCAAACACAGTTCCTCGTACTTGGGAAGCAAACATTACGAACTAAGCCATCACTCTAGTGTGACCTATGTTTCTTTTTTTAGACTTAAAGCAAACAAACAAACAAAATCCCAGGTTCTTTTCCTTCCTTCTTCTTTTTTTTTTTCTTTTTTTCGGAGCTGGGGATCGAACCCAGGGCCTTGCGCTTGCTAGGCAAGTGCTCTACCACTGAGCTAAATCCCCAACCCCTTTTCCTTCCTTCTTTTTAAGATTTAGTTTATGTATATGAGTACATTGTAGCTGTCTTCAGACACACCAGAAGAGGGCATCAGATCCCATTACAGATGGTTGTGAGCCACCATGTGGTTGCTGATATTTGAACTCAGGACCTCTGGAAGAACAGTCAGTGCTCTTAACCACTGAGCCATCTCTCCAGCCCCCTAGACTTTTTAAAATTATGTGTATCTGTCTGCATGTGCCCATGAGTGCAGGTGCAGGCCAAGCTGAAAGTATCCAGATCTGGAGTTCCAGGCGGTTGTGAGCCACTCCAGAGTGCTGGGAACTGAACTCTGGTCCTCTGCTCTTAACCAGTGAGTCGTCTCTAGCTCTCCCTCTGCGAGTGTGTCTTAAGGCTTATTTATTTTATTTTATATGTATGAGTGGATCTGTGCACTACATGTGTGCTTAGTGACTGTGGAGATCAGAAAAGGGTGTTGGATCCCCTAGAATTAGTTATGAACTATTGTGAGCTGCTATGAGGGTGCTAGGATCCAAACCCAGGTCCTCTGGAAGAACAAGTGCTCTTGACGATCTCTCCAGCCCACTTTCTCTCTCTCTGTAAGACACGGCTTTTCTGTGTAGACCTGGCTGGTCCAGAACTTAGTGTAACCTTGGAACTATGCACATTCACTGGCCTCTACCTCCTGAGTGCCGAGATTACAGGCACTGGCTACTGTGCATGCCCTGGCCTCCTCTCTTGAGGTTATCAGTTTGGGATCATTTTGGTGGTTCCCAAAACTTTGAACATGGGGGCGAAGCTGTCCCTGTCATCAGGAGGGCACATGATCCTAAGGGCATTCAAGACAAAGCTCTTAAACCTAAAACCTTCCGTTTGGCAGTGAATTAATACAGATGGAGCACAAGGGATTTTTAGAGTAGTGAACTATTCTGATACTATAATGGTACACACCTGTCTATTGTCAAAACCAATAGACTATACATGAGAAGAATGGGTCCTGAGTAAATTATTGACTTTTGGTGATAACAGTGTATCAGCACAGGCTCAACTATGTGATGGTTTGTATATGCTCAGCCCAGGGAGTGGCACTATTAGGAGGTGTGGCCTTGTTGGAGTAGGTGTGGCCTTGTTGGAGTAGGTGTGTCACTGCAGTTGTGGGCTATAAAACCCTCATCCTAGCTGCCTGCAAGTCTTCCACTAGCAGCCTTCAGATGAAGATGTAGAACTCTTATCTCTGCCTGAACCATGCCTGCCTAGATGCTGCTATGTTCCTGCCTTGATGATACTGGACTGAACCTCTGAACCTGTAAGCCAATTAAATGTTGTCTTTTATAAGAGTTGCCTTGGTCATGGTGTCTGTTTACAGCAGTAAAACCCTAAGACAAACTGCACACTTGGCATAGTTGGGAAACTCCTTGCACAGACGATGTGAGGCCTGGGTTCAATCCCCAGTAGTAAAATATCTATCTATCTATCTATGTATCTATCTATGTATCTATCTATGTATCTATCTATGTATCTATCTATGTATCTATCTATGTATCTATCTATGTATCTATCTATGTATCTATCTATGTATCTATCTATGTATCATCTATGTATCTATGTATCTATCTATGTATCTATCTATGTATCTATGTATCTATGTATCTATGTATCTATGTATCTATCTATCTATATATCTATCTATGTGTCTATCTATGTATCTATGTATCTATGTATGTATCTATGTATCTATCATCTATGTATCTATGTCTATCTATGTATCTAAATATATTTATATACATTATATATACACAAGCATATATATCACAAAGGCAAAATATTTTTTCAAAGATTTATTTAATATCTATTTATTATATATGAGTACACTGCAGCTGTCTTCAGACACACCAGAAGAGGGCATCAGATTCCATACAGATGGTTGTGAGCCACCGTGTGGTTGCTGGGATTTGAACTCTCTGGAAGAGTGGTCAGTGCTCTTATCACTGAGCCATTTCTCCAGCCCACAAAGGCAAAATATTAATGAAAGAGGAATATGTGTGTGAAGGTAAAGATATAGGTGGATTATCTTTTCTTGCCACTAAACATTTCTGTGTCCTGCTCTAAAAATAGCCTGTCTATTGATCTAAACACTACTTTTAAATAGTTTAGTGATTTGAAACCTATCTATTTGTGTAAGGATGTCTTCTTAGTCTCCTCCAATTTATTATTTTCTTACACTTAGTATTATTTGTGTGTTCACACACATATGTGCCATGGCGTGTATATAAACACCACTTTCCCTTCAACTTTCTGGAATGACTCTCTCCTTCTAGCCACGCGGTTCCAAGGATGGAGAGTAGGCTTGAAGGCAGGTGCCTTCCACACTGAAACCACTTCTCTAGCTCTACAACTATATATTTACAGAGAAAACCATCCACCATCCAGCACGAATGATATAAGTCACACTTCCACCACTGTTGAAATCCGCCATGCAGACCCAATTTTGACGGGCCCACACCCTGGTCCCACACACTAGGAATCTTCCAAAGTTTACACTGCCTTCATTTTCACAGCTCCAGCCATTCAATTATTTATTTTAGGAAAATGCCAGAGCCATATGGAGGAGCAGCTTCCCTTACAGGTCCCCATCTCTGGGTTGCCTCCTTCCCGGAGGAGGATGACATTCTTTGCCAAATAAGTCTTGATTCCACTTGGAAGAGAGACCGTTTATAAACAGACAGACATCTGAGTGTTTCCTGGACTCCCACTGCTCTCAGATCTTAGCCAGAGTTCCTGCTCTTGGCCCTCCTTCTGCAGGAGTCTCCGGGTCACATTCCAGGGCCCTCTCCTCCAGCCGGCAGCCAGGGGGGGGGGTGGCCTGAGGCAAAGAGAGGTACCCCCAACCCCTTGCAGCTTTGCCAAGATACAGGTGGATGTGCCTTTTGTAGCCTGGCCTTGCATCTTGTTCCATTCCCTTCTGGGTGGACCTTCCTGTCGCAGGCTGCCACACAGGCCCAGAGCTCATCAACCTCTCTCCTATGCAACAGGTTTTTTTTGTTTTGTTTTTGGTTTATTTTTTGCTTTAAGATTTGTTTTTATGATATATAGATAGATATAGATGATATAGATATAGATGACATAGATATATAGATATAGATAGATGATATCGATAAGATGTGAATATAGATGATATAGATATAGAAAGATATAGATACAGATACAGATAAAGATGACACAGATATAAATATAGATATAGATATAGATGATATAGATATAATACAGATATAGATGATATTGATGATATAGGTGTATAGATAGAGATACAGATATAGATACAGATAAAGATACAGATATAGATGACACATATAAATATAGATATAGATACAGATATAGATGATATAGATATAGATGATATAGATATAGATGATATAGATAGATATAATATAGATATAAATATAGATGATATTGATGATATAGATATAGATGTAGATGATATAGATATAGATGATATAGATATAGATGTAGATGGTATAGATACACATAACATACACATGCAATGTCCAAGGAAGCTAGAAGAGAGAGTTGGATACCCAAGAACTGAAGTTGTGGGCACCATGAGCCACTGGACAGGATGCTAAGAGCTGAGTATGGGTCCTCTTGAATAGCAATAAGCACTCTAAACAGCTGAGCTATCTTCCCAGCTCCATAACCCGTGTTTAACAGCCACGGAGCTGCTCTGCTGCTCTGTCTTTAGAAGGTATCTCTGCTTTTCATCCCAGCCACATAGTTACATGGCTACCGAACCGTCCTCTTCCAGAAACACCGAGGAGCTAGATCAATGACCAGAGGGGTTGGAACCCATTACATAGTCACATCCTATCCCGAATTCCCAAGGTCACTTCCAGTTTGGAAATTGAGACCCAGAGATCATATTCCTTCTCAGAAGTGCAAGAAGGTGTTACCCACTTATGTTCACTCAGACTCAAGGACACTTTCCCTCTACCACAGCCTGGGAGACCACCAGGCATCCCATCCCGCTCTGAGTTCTGGAAGCAGGCCTCCTGACTCTTCTAATCCCGACTCTTCAAAGTCTTAGCTAGCTAAGTTGAGGTCTCAGCTCTGTGCCTCCAGTTCTCATCTGCAAAGGAGTCACAGGTCCCACCAGTCACTGCAGATTATCTACCAGGAGAGGCCTGCTCAGCACAAGGCTTGGCCTCTGTTTCAATGCCAGCCGTTGGCAATCAGCATTCTCACTATATTCTTATTGTTACTCAGGAACTCATAGGAATGACATGGTGCCTCGCTGGACTAGGGACCAGGGAGGCCTGAGCTGCTCCTCCGATCCTCTCTGTACCTCAGAAGGTTGATACTCATGCCTGGATTATTGCTAGATGTGGCTAGGACAAGCACTTGACCCCAGAACTGTGTCCCAGCTGCATTAGTCACTTGCCTGGTGGAACAAAATACCTGACAGACGCAACTTCAGGAAGGAAGGGTTCATAGTTCGAGGGTATAGCCATCATGGTGGGGAAGGCATGGCAGGAGCTTGAGGCAGCTGCCCCGTGACATCTGCAGTCAGGGAGCTGCCCAACTTCCCTTCCTCTTTCTAGTCAGCCCTGGACCCTCACGCGTGGGAGGGAGACATCCAAATTTAGGGAGAACCTTCCAACCTCAGTTAATTCCATCTTCGACACTCACAGTCATGTCCAGAGACGCGTTTCTAAGGTGATGCTAAATCCTGTCAGGTTGACGAGATTATCCGTCACACCAGACCTCTTTTATTTAACTCCTTGTTTGGGTACAGATTTCAGTTCTGTCCTATATTCTAATGCATTAGCAGCTCTTTTAGAAGGCTTTTAAAAAATGGTCTTATGTAACCCAGGCTAGACTATAACCTCCTGTATCGCCGAGGTGACATTGAATTTCTGACCGTTCTGCCTTTAGCTCCCACATGCTGGGAATTCAGTCATACACCCCCATACCTGGTTTATTCCATGCTGGGGATGGAACCCAGGCTTTCATGGGTGCTAGGCAAATATTCTAGCAACTAAGCTACATCCCCAGCCCCAAGTAGGCACTTTAAATATCACTAGTCTTCATACTCCATTTTCCTCATTTAAAAACTTTTTGATAGGAACATAAAAATTTTCATTTTATATCGGGCATGTAGAACATTTGCTAAGCATATTAAGTCCCTGGCTTTGATCCCTAGCAACACAGACACACACACACACACACACACACACACACACACGCACGCACGCACACACACACATACACACACATACACACACACATACACACACACACACAGAGACACACACACACAAACCCACACACACAGACACACACACACATACACACACATACACACATACACATACACACACAGACACACACACATATACACACACACATACACACACATACACACACACACACACACTTCATTTTAACCTCTTGGACACATAGGAGTTGGTGGTACTGAAAACACCCAGTGTCATGACTGTCACCACCATCTCCCCAGAACGTGTCCATCACCAAAGGAAACCCCATGGCCACCTCCAGCCCGGTCAACTTCAGATCCACCTTCTCTCTTCGTGGATTCACCTCTTCTGGAAATTTTGTATAAATGGAGTCAGGCAATACACGCCCTCCCTTCCTGTTAGTATAGTGTCCCCAGGGTGCACCAGCATCACAGTAGGGGTCAATACCTCATTGCTTTTGGATAAAATGGCATTCCATTGTACAGCAGGTGGTGCCATGCTGTTTTATTTACTGGGGAGGGTCTTTCCCCTACACTTTAAGCTATTGTGAAAGCATGGCTGTGAACACTTTAGGGGCAAAAGTTGGGGGAACACTTATTTTAAATTCTTACTTAGGGTTTTACTGCTATGAATAGACACTGTGACCAAGGCAACTCTTATGAGGATACATTTAGTTGGGGCTGACTTATAGGTTCTGAGGTTCGGCCCATTATCACCAAGTCGGGAACATGGCAGCATCCAGGCAGGCATGGCACGGAGGAGCTGAGAGTTCTACATCTTCATCTGAAGGCTGCTAGCAGAATACTGGTTTCTAGGCAGCTAGGACTAGGGTCTTAAAGCCCACACCCATAGTGCCATGCCTACTCTAAAAAGGCCACACCTACTTGAACAGGGCCACACTTTCTTTAATTTTTTTAATTAAAAAAAGATTTATTTATTTATTTATTTATTTATTTATTTATTTATTATATATGAGTACACTGTAACTGTCTTCAGACACACCAGAAGAGGGCATCAGATCTCATTACATATGGTTGTGAGCCACCATGTGGTTGCTGGGATTTTGGACCCTTGGAAGAGCAGTCAGGCCCTTAACCAATGAGTCATCTCTCCAGCCCCAGGGCCACACTTTCTAATAGCGCCACTCCCTGGGCCGAGCATATACCAACCATCACCAATTCCTTTTTTGGTACAGACCTAGGCATGGCATTGCTTGGTCATACAGCTATTCTGCATTTATCATTTCCTAATTTGGGGACAATTAGGCCCTTCCTCAGTGCCTGCTTGGTCCCAGCTCTTGGTACCACACTTACTTCTGGACTGGAATGGTTTGTCTCCTTTCTTCTAGGCTGTGAGCTATTTGTAGCAGACTTTCTGTCCTCACCGTTTCAGAGACACACTGTCAGCATGGCACCTGGCACCCTGGTAGTCCTTAGTCTATGTTTAGGCAGTTCATTTGCTCATTTATTAGTTATCTGTTTCATTATTTTGAGACTAGCCCAGGCTAGCCCGGGACTCACGAGGCAGGCCTTAAACTTATGACCCTTCCTACCTCAGCACACCCAGCTCAAGCCTACATTTCGTAAATGACTGCATCACCCTGTAAAGCTATCTGGGTAAATTCTATTCCATGTGGCCTCTCTAGAGAGACGTAAAGACACGGGAAAACGTGGGGCATTAGAAGCTTGAGTGAGCGCGAGAGTCCTCCCCACCAGCCATGTTACCAGCAAGGTTGAGTGCTCACTGGGTACCAGCTCTTGGAAGAAACTCCCTGGTTAGAAATGCTTCCTGCAGATCAGCATTGCGAATACCCCAGAGAGATCTCCCACAACATGGCAGCTCTGAATCAGAACCTTCTGGTACAACTGAGGAGAAACCCCAGCCAAATGTATGTTGGAGGACCCCCAGAATTTCCCCATTCCTTTCAGTCTGTCAGCAAGCATTGATTGAACATCTACTACATGCTGGGTCCTGCACTCCGCGCTACTCCTAAATGAGTTCTCGACCCGAGGGACGCACGCTTCCTGCTTTTACGGACCGCTGAGTTTGATGGATGAGAAGAACATGAACAAATGCTTATTCAAATAGAAACAGAATGCACTAGGCTAAATGTGACCAAAAGCAGGGACCCCAGAGTGCTGTAGGAAGAGAAATACCAAGGGAGCCTAACCTAGGTTGAGATCAGGGAGAGGCTTCCTGGGGATGAACGTTTTAGGCTGAGCCTAATGGTGATCGGGAGTCAGTGGGCAGGAGGGTAGGGAGTGAGAGCAGAAGGGCATTCTGGGAAGGCAGAGGACTTGAGCGAAGCTCTGGGAGTGCCCTGGTGCCTCAAGTCAGTGAGTTGAGAGAGCCATGGGGGCAGGCTGTGAGCTGAGGCTGGGAGGCTCATGGAGAGCTCAGGTTGGGGTCAGATTGTACGAGGCTTTGGAGATTATATTAAGGTTTTGTCATTTACTCAAGAGGGCATGGGAGACCCTGTTCACTTTTATGTGTGTGTTCCCAAGAAGACTTAATAAAGTGTCTTTCTGACCACTCACCGAGTCTCCCCTTTAAGATTCATGGTTTTTTTCTTAAAGAGTAGTAGCCCATTAATGGAGCCCCCAAGATGGCACCCACTGATCCTTACTGCACGATGTTCTGACCCATAGGGTGGTCTGTTCCCAAACTTCCTACTCAGAATTGGTCTGGGATACCAATGGAATACAGTGATAATGGTCATGTGTCACCATATGATTGGTCACAAAAGATTCCCATTTTTCTTTCTCTTGAGCCATGTGTTGTTGAGGAGCCGGCCCTGTTATCAGGACACCCAGGCAGCTTCCAGGAAGGCTCATGATGAGAAGCAGGGGTCCCCAGCTAGCAGCCATGAAGGAGTCTAGAGTCATCCGGCTGTCTGATGGCCACAGCCTACACCATGACCAGACTATGACATCACACAACCAGTCTGGCCTGAAGCCATCCCAGGATGCCGACCTCAGAACCATGACGATAAACATCTGCTTTAAATGGCCAAATCCCATAGCAACTCGCAGCACAGCGGCAGATAATAGACCTGCGAGTATTTCCTAAGTCAAGTTCTTCAGTTAACACTTGAACAACCGCTGCCACCAAAAAGAAATCACAGCCGATGTCCTTTCTGAGACAGAGTCTCATGGACTGCTCTCAAAATCTCTATGGTGGCATTGGACTCTCCTGCATCTACTTCCTAAATGCTGGGATTGCAGTCGTGGACCACTCTGCTGCATTTTTGTGGCGCTGGGGGTCAATCCCACAGTTCCAGAATACGAGGCAAGTGCTGCAGCGACGGAACGACATTTGCAGCCCCCGACACCTTTGGTCCTTAATTTAAAATTCTTAAGATGTATTAAGTAGATCGATTTAATCATTCCATATTCTGTTGTGTATTAGTCAGGGCTCTCTGGAGTAACAGCTTATAGAATAAATCTCTCTCTCTCTCTCTCTCTCTCTCTCTCTCTCTCTCTCTCTCTCCTCTCTCCATATATATATCTGTACAGATAAAGGGGATTTATTAGAATGACTTACAGGCTAATGTCCAGCTAATCCAACAATGGCTGACTTGACTGTGCCTGGGAAGTCCAGGAATCCAGTAGTTGCTTAGTTGCCAGGGCTGGATGTCTCAGCTGGTCTTCAGAATATGCTGAAATCCCAAAAGAGTAGGCTCTAAGGCCAGTGAAGGAATAGCTGTGCTAGCCAGGCAAGGGCAAGTGGGCAAAGAGAAACTCCAAAAGCCCACCCCCAAAATACACTTCCTCTAACAAAGCCACACCTCCTAATCATTATCAAATAGCACCACACCCTAATGACTAAACATCCAAATACGTGAGCCCATGAGGGCCATTCTAGTCAAGCCATCACATGCTGATAATCATAAGATCACGTTATACCCAGTGGCATACTAGTGCATGTCTTCTTTTTATATATTTATTTTATGTATGGGAGTACACTGTAGCTGTCTTCAGACACACCAGAAGAGGGCATCGGATCCCATTACAGATGGTTGTGAGCCACCATGTGGTTGCTGGGGATTGAACTCAGGACCTCTGGAAAAGCAATCAGTGCTCTTAACTGCTGAGCCACCTCTCCAGTCCTAGTGCATGTCTTCTATTCCAGCACTTAGAAGGCAGAGGCAGGAGGATCTCTCTGAGTTCCAGGACAGCCTGGTCTACATAAAGAGTCTCAAGCAGCCAAGATTATACAGTAAGACCCTGCCTCAAAAACTGAACAAGGGGTTGAAGAGATAAGAGCCTTGGCTGCTTTTCCGGAGGACCTGGACTTTGGTTCCCAGCACCCACACGGAAGCTGTAATTCCAGTTCCGGGGGTCTGACTCCCTCTTCTGGCCCCCATGGATACTGCATACATGTGTTCCACGCAGACAGAGCACCCATGCACATAAAGTCAATGTAAAAAGTAGCGCTTTATATTCCATAAATTTGTCCATCTTGGAATTCACCATCTAAAAATTATTCTTCTTTTAGAACTGTTTCATTTTTTTCTCTATGAGTGTGTTTGCCTGTGTGAATCTGTGACCACCGTAGGTGTGCCTGGTGACCACAGAGGTCAGAAGACAGCATTAGTTCCTTTGGAACTGGAGTTACAGATGGTTGTGAGCCACCACGTAAGTGCTAACAACAGAACCTGGGACTTCAGCAAGAGCAACGAGCGGTCTAAACTGTTGAGCCATCTCTCCAGCCCCCTAAAACGAATTCTCAGGGTTTGGGGATGGAGCTCAGTCTGCAGAGTGCTTGCCTAGCATGTTGAAGCCCTGGGTTCCGCCCTCAGCGTCTCCTCTCATGACCAAGGATGAAGGCAAATGCTGTAATCTCAGCACTCCGATAGGGGCAGGAAGGTCAAAGGCCAAAGGTCATCTGGCTACAGAGCAAGTTTAAAACCTGCCCTAGGATGTGTGAGACCTTCTCTCAACAACAAAAATAGGGAGAGAAAGAGAGACTCTGAGTTTGAGTCCCAACAATTGAAAATAAAACCAAGCTATGTACTGTGCCACACATCTTTAATCTCAGAACTTGGGAGGCAGAAGCAGGCAGATCTCTGAGTTCAAGGACAGCCAGGCCTACACAGAGAAACCCTGTCTTAGCCTCCCTAACCCCCAATGAAATAAAATTGAAAGGAAGGAAAGAAAAAGCAAAACAAGAGGGTGTGGGGGCTCTGATCTAATTTTTGTGAAAACATGCATGCAGCTGTGTTCAGAAAATGTTAGGGCAGGACTTCGCAGAGCTCGGCGTCCATTGCTTCCTTCTGAGATCGTCCTACTCTGTCTGAATTCCTCTCCAGTCCGTGTGCAGACGCTTTATGATGTTGCTCCACCACACCAGCTCCAAAACCATGATATTAGGGCTCTGAGGAGAGCTGTAGGCAGGGTGTTCAAAACGACCCCCTAACATTCTTTGCCCAGGGCCTCAGAACATGCTAGTTCAGTGCTTATCGAGTGAATCCTGAGCCTGTCTTTCTTGTCTTTTTATTTATTTATATCATCATCATTGTTTTCTTGTTTTGCCATGTAGGTCCCATAACCAAGGCCTTGAACCTGGTATGTGGGCATTCTGCTAACCAGCCCCTAAACCCTGAAATTCTCCTAAGTCTCCAGGTGCCCCAGAGGCTGCTGCTGGTCCAAGGGTTTCATTAGGATCAAGGTTCAGAGGAGCCCTACATTTAGACCTCAGGGTTCTGGGAGCAAATCCTGACTTTGTCCCTAAAGTGTGGCTCAGCTCAACCTTGGGAACACAGTTCTGCTTTAAGTTAGGAGGACCCAGCCTGGATTCCCAGTACCTGGTGGTTCACAACATTTTAACTCCAGTTCCAAGGGACCTGACAGCCTCTTCTGGCCTCTTCATGCACATGGTGCACAGACATACATGCAGGCAAAGCACTCATACACATAAAACAATAAAATTAAAAAACAAATTAAGGAAAGAAAAGCAAAGTTTAAAAATAAACTACAAGCATGGTTTGGTGGCCCACACCTTTGATCCCAGGGCTCAAGAGGCAGAGACAGGTGGACCTCTGTGAGTTCAAGGCCAGCCTGGTGTACATAGTGAGTTTCAGCACAGCCAGAGCCAAATCATGAGACCCTGAAAAAGAAAATAAATAAATCCAGGAGGTGACGGTTCATGCCTCCACAGGTGGAGCTCTGACTTTGTCTACAGGGGGAGTTCCGGGACAGCCACATAGAGAAATCTTAACTCAAAAAACCAAAATAAAATGAATGAATGAATGAATAGCCCCTTGGTCCCTGAGCCTCTTTATATACTGGAAGGGCCCTTCACGCAGCTTTTTAGGTCATTCCCCTGGGCTCTTTCCCAGAGTCTCACTCACTGTCCCTGAGTTTTTATAGCTCTCCTCCGCTGTGTCGCCGTCATCCCTATTACCACCAGCAGATGGCAGTAGAGGACCACAAGGAGTCCCAGAGGGCCGCTTCTAGCTGATTCCTTGATGGGTGGGTATTTGTTATTATGGCTATTATTTATTTGATATATTTTTGCCTGTATGAATGGTCTGTGCACAGTATGTGTGCATGGTACCTTCAAGGCCAGAAGATGGACTTGGATCCAATAGGTGGGTATTTGTAAAGTGCGTCCGTGCGTGCGTGCGTGCGTGCGTGTGTGTGTGTGTGTGTGTGTATGTGTATGTGTGTGTGTGTGTGTGTGTGTGTGTGTGTTTGTACAGAGGATTAAAAACAGGGCCTCTCATAACCAGGCAAGCCCTCTACTATTGAACTTCACTCTCAGTCCTTTAAAAATATTTTAATTTGAGAGTTCTCTAAGTTGCTGAGGCTGGCCTTGAACTGTGATTTCCTGCGTCAGCTCACTCGAAGTAGGGATTCTAGGTACGTGTCTCTATCAGTGAGCCTGACTTCTTTTCCTTTCTCTCGTTCATTCCGGACAGCCTTTCACTATGCAACCACACTGTCCTCAAACGGTGTCCCCTTTGTAGCTGGGGTTTCACAGATGCACCACAACTAGCTTCTTGCAAACATTTTAGCAGGTTCCAAGACAAACTGCACCGTTTCAAATTCCCATTTGTTTTACTTGCGTAGGAGCAAGATTCCAGCGTCTTGGTGTTATGCTACGGGCAGAGCTCAGAACTGAAAATAGGTCATTGTGAAGCACCACAGTCCATGTCTGCTGGGAGCAAATATTCTTGGTATCACAAAAAGAAACCCATGAACAAAGGGAAAGAAACTCAGCAGGGCCGTTGCTTTTTGTGAAAAGGGTACCGCGCAGTGGAAACCAGGGCGGCAAGCACACTGAGGCCGGAAGTTCCCTTAGCTTTTGTCCTAATGCAGGTGATAACTTGTTTCTTTTTCTCATTGGCAGGGGTCTGACCTCACAGTCTTTTGTGATTGGCTAGATTTAATAGAATTGGCAGCCAGGGTTGGAAGTGGAGGCCTTTAATCCCTGTAGAGGTGGGGAGAGCTCCAAGATTTCAAGGACAATTTGGTCTGCATATCGATCTCCAGGAGTGTGTCCAAAGGAGACGGAGGAGGGGGAGGGGGAGGAAGAGGAAGGGAGGAGAGGGGAGGAGGAGGAAGCATAAAGGAAATGAAGAAAAGGAAAAGAGCTGAGGGCTCCAGGCCACCAAGTTCATTAAATTCCCAGAATGGGGCAGGGGCTTTTCAGAAACAATTTTTCCCCCAGGGTTTGAATTTTTTGTTTTGTATTTTGTTTGTTTTTTTTGAGACAAGGTTTCTGTGTAGTTCTGGCTGTCCTGGAATTCTACTTGTAGACTAGACTGTCCTCAAACTCACAGAGATCCCCCTGTCTCTGCCTCCCGAATGCTGGGACTCATGCGTGCGCCGCCACAGCCCCTCTGACGCTTTACTTCAGTTACTTATTTATTGTTTGTTTGTTTTTGGTTAGGGAGAGTCAAGGACTCAAATTCCTTTGCATAAAAGTTTGCACAGTGGGCGTTTATGAAATGCTGGCCCTCAGTGGAATAGCTTCCTTTAATAGGGGGGGAAAAAAGCTCATTTATCAAGATGTCTATTATCCCATCACTCAGGAATCTGAGGCTGGAGGATCAAGAGCTTAAGGCCAACTTGGGCCATGTAGAGTCTCTCTCTCAAAGGGTAAAACTGAGCACGATGGTTCAGTCTTTAATCCCAGCATTTGGGAGGCAGCGGCAAGTAGATCTCTGGGTTCCAAGTTGGTTTTAAGACCCTATATCAAAAAACAAACAAAAAACCCAAAAAAAACAACAAAAAAACCCAGTAAATAAGTAGGTAAATAAATAATAAATAAAAATTCAGAAACCGTACAAAGGTCTTACCTGGCACCTAGCTCACTCTCGGGCACTAACTTTAGAGTGAAGCACACTGGGTACTAAGGCCATGAAGGAGGAGGCAGTGGGCCTTTGACCCAGCCTGCAACTGGACTCACTTGTTTCTTTTACAGCCATGGTTATGGCCTGGGGGGATGGGAGGGCAGAATCCCATTTTACACAGGTGGAAATAGATCTGTTGAGGCTGGCTTCATGGACTGGTCCTTAACTTGTCAAGTGACAAGGTAGGGGCTGTGCGAGTGAACTCTACATCCCTCTGCCTCCTGTTGAGTGCTCCTGGGTTTATTGTCAGGCTGCAGACACATTCCCACAAGGGGGCAGTGTTTGCTCCCTGGTTCTTTTGTCCCATGGCCTAATTGATCAAGAGTGTGTATGTAAGGTGACCTGGGGCCAGCATGGTCAGTGAACTCTAGAATGTCAGACATTGGACCCAGACAGAACACTGGCTTGGTGAGAGCTGAAGAAAACAGAAAACTTAGCATTTTTATTGATGAGGGTAGAACCAGAGCCTGTCTATGGTAGGTAGGCAAGTGCTCTACCACTGAGCTACCCAGCCCCAAACAGGAAATTAATTCAGAGACAGAGAAACTGCTCACAGCCCTCTGTTTCCATCCCCCCAGCCAACCACACTAAATCCGCCCTGTTGTCCCTTAGTCTATATCACATTTTCTCATCTCTGAGGTGGCCTCAAGCCTCTGCTCAGCAGACTGCTGGGGCCACCACATATCTCCCTGTCAGGCTAAGCGTGGACTTCCTCACTCTGTCAGGCTCTGTGTGTGTCACCCGCTAACACACTACATATCTGTTCATTATACTTGACTCATTTCTGTGAGTACTATGCTGCTATGTCTGAAGTTCCTGTCTTGAACGTAAGTTCTGCTTTCTCCATTGCTGTGCCCACATGGCCTAAAGGAATGACTGTCACAGTGGGAACTCAATACTAGCCGGCAGCGGTGGCACATGTCTTTAATCCCAGCGCTTGGGAGGCAGAGTCCGGTAGATCTCAGTGAGGCAGAGGCCAGCCTGGTCTACAGAGAATTCCAGGACAGCCAGGGCTATGTAGAAACACCCTGTCTCAAAAAACTCAAAAGAGTGGAGGAGGAATGGAGGAGGGAGGGAGAGGACACTCAATACCAAATGAATGAATGAATGAATGAGTGAATGTATGCATGCATGAATGAATGTATGAATGAGTGAATGAGTGAATGTATGCATGCATGCATGAATGAATGTATGAATGAGTGAATGAGTGAATGAATGAATGAGTGAATGTATGCATGCATGAATGAATGAATGTATGAATGAGTGAATGAGTGAATGTATGCATGCATGCATGAATGAATGAATGAATGAGTGAATGAGTGAATGAACACACAATCTTCATGGTTACAAGTCTACATGAATTAGACCTACAAGGTAAATATTGCCGCACAGATGAGTAAAAGTCAAGCCCTGATATGTGGAGACAGGAGAACAAGCATGACAGTCACTGTACCAAAATGTGACAGAGCACAGAAGGAAGCATGCAACATGCCAGCACACATATGTAGTAAGTGATGGGATGTGCCACACATACAATGGAAATATTCAGGCAGTCCAGGTGAGGTCACTTCCCACTCTCCCCGTGTAGGACTTCCTTTCAGTACTCTGCAGAAGCATACGTTCATTAATTTTTGAGACACAGCCTCACTATGTAATTGTGATTGATCGTCCTGGAACTCTTTATGTGAACTCTCTTCAGCTCACACAGATCCTGGCTGCCTCTGCCCTCTGAGTACTGGGATTAAAGGCGTGGCGGAGTCTCCATGCCCAGTGGGTATGGTTCTTTGGGTATGGTTCACCTCAAACACTGCTTGCTTTCCTTGGTCTGTCTGTCTGTCTGTCTTTCTTTAAAGAAACAGCATTTTTAATATTTATTTATTTTATTTATATAAATACACTGTAGCTGTCTTCAGACACACCAAAAGAGGGCATCAGATTCATTACAGATGATTGTGAGCCACCATGTGGTTGCTGGGATTTGAACTCAGGACCTCTGGAAGAGCAGTCAGTGCTCCTAACCACTGAGCCATCTCTCTAGCTATCCTTGATCATTCTAACTAAAGATTTGCTAATTTGTTTTTTATTTATCTATTGGGGTTTTATTGTCATCATCGTTGTTGCCGTTGTTGTTTTGAGACAGGGTTTCTCTGTGTAGCCCTGACTGTCCTAGAACTCACTGTGTAGACCAGGCTGGCCTCGAACTCAAATTCACCTCTGACTCCCAAGTGCTGGGGTTAAAGGTGAACTATTTTTGTTTTGCTTTTCTAGTCTGTTCCACTTCTGCTCTGATCCTGATTAGTTCCTTCCTTCCACTAACTTTGGACTTTGTCCCTTCTTCAAACCCTGGGCTCTAGGGATCCTTCTGTCTCAGCCCCCACCATGATGCGATGGACAGTTGGCCCCTGTTCAGTTCCTGGAGGTGTAGCGTCAGGCTGCTATTGGAGATTCTCCTTCCCTGATGAGGTTTACTGTTCCATACACTAGAATCCGAGTGACAGTCAACTGCTCTTGCCTCAGCCCAAATGTTTTTCAATTCTGCAGTTCTGGGGGTGGAACCCAAGGTTTCTCTCAGGCTAGGTAGACACTTCTGCCTCTGATTTCATCCAAACCTCATTTATAAACTTTGACACGTTATTTTTGTTAATCTGTGGACACTTATTTGTTGCTGTTTTCTTTCTTTCTTTCTTTCTTTCTTTCTTTCTTTCTTTCTTCTTCTTCTTCTTCTTTTTTTTTTTTGTTTTTTTTTTTTTTGTTTTTTGAGACAGGGTCTCACTATGCAGCCCTGATTGTCCTGGAACTCACTCTGTAGACCAGGCTGGCCTTAAACTCAGAGATCCACCTGCTGGGTTTAAAGGCTCAGGTTTTGCTTCTTAAGAATATTTAGTACACACAGTGCTCAGCCTTTGATCCCTAACACTGAACGAGCTAGACGTGGTGGCACGGGCCTCCAATCCCACCATTTGGGAGGCTCCAGAGTTGTAGACCAACCAGCTGAGTAGTGGTGTGCAGTGGTGGTACACGCCTTTAATCCTGACCTCCAGCGGCAGAGGCAGGGGTTCTCTGAATTTAAGGCCAGCCTCCTCTAGAGGGAGTTCCAGGACAACCAGGGCTGTTCAGTTTCAAACTGGAGACCAGGGTTCCTATTTGACAGATCAAAGCCTAGCCTCCAGGCTCTCCCAACATCCCCCAGTCCCTACCTGTTACAGGACTTGGCTGTCATACACAACCCCTACCCTGAATTTTACAGCCCAGGGCTGGGCTGCCCTTCCCCTCGAGGCTCTTCCTTATATAATCCAGACATTTTGATGACCCGCCCCCTTTTGAACCTTTGACTCCTGACTGCTGTACTTGTTTATTTGTTTTTTTTTTCCTTTCCCTTTTCCTTCCCCTCCCCCGCTCTCCCCACATGGCTCAGGGCCCTGACCACTCTGGACTCATTTGTCTACCTCTGGCTATGCTCTCCCACACATCTATAGTAAACTTTCTCCCCTGCCATACCTAGGAGTCATGCCCTTCTTTCTTATTTCTTCCTTCCTTCATTCAAAAGCTAAACGGAGAAGCCTTTTTTTACAAAAACAAACAAACAAACAAACAAACAAAAAAACAACAAAAAACCCCCAAAACCAAAAACCAAAAAACAAAAACAAAAAAACCAATAACAACAACAACAACAAAAATAGGTTGAGTGGGGTGGCACATGACTCTAATTCCGTCAACCTTGGGAGACAGAGGCAGGTGAATCTCTGTCAGTTAGAGCCAGCCTGGTCTACATAGGGAGTTTCAGGACAGCTAGGGCTACATTGCTTTTACAAAGCAAAAGAAAGAAGAAAATAAAAATATAGGGCCTGATTACAGTTTCCAGTTTCCTTTTTTTTTTTTTTTTTTTTTTGGTTAGAATCAGAATTTAGAGTGAAGGGATCCATAATTCAGAGTGGGCCACAGGCTAGATAGCCCCCACACATATCGTATTGACTGGCTACGAAGGTATGTCCCTGCAGTAATGCTGCTTCCTCAAAGAAGCCAGAAAGAAGGGCAAGCCACCATAAGGGAGGAATCTCTCCCACTATCTAACTTCTTTGTAAGGGTAAGAAGGGTGGTGTTTGAGCAATAAAGTGCTGATTGTTGAAGCTGGGGCAGAAGAGAACAGGAGAGGAGAGAGAGGCTGAATGGGAGCGGGGTAGAGAGAGCCACGTGGAGAGGGTAGCCATGAGGTGGCAGGGTACCCAGGTTGAGGTAGATGGCCTAGCTGCCCCACAAACAGACCTACACTATACCAAGCAGATCTATACGATATAGATGTCCCTGTGTCTTTCTTATCGAACCACAAGCGGGACCCCCAAAGCCCCACAATAAGGGCCCCTCCAAATGTGTCAAGTGCAGCATTGGGGATGGTACAGCCCACCATGCCGTGCTCTGAGGTGAGACTGGACATTCCTTGGGGCTGGGCTTGGAGGCTTCCTCCCCAGGTTCCTTACATCGGCACCCTTAAAGTCTGGCTAGGAAATGTTTGCTTGCTCATGGTGGACGGGCCATCCCCTGGCTGAGTTCCTGAACTGTATGCACTGCCGCTCTTGTCCATTGCTCTCCCTGCTTAGCCCAGATACAGCGTGATCAGCAGCTTCAAGCCCCTGCTACTTGGATCACCACTATGACAGGCTATACTTCAAATTGTACAGCAAAGGAAACCCGTGGGTCTCTGAGTTGCTTTTGTTAGAATACTCTATCATAACAGGAAAAGTAGCTACGACATCTGGCCAGTGTCTGAAGGACCTAGGGCACCTCTCTGTTGCCCTGAGTTTTCAGGATGACTTGCAGCAGCCCTGGTGGCATGATGGGGCCCTGTGGGGGACCTGGAAGGAGGACTGGGTCTAGCAAGTGAAGGAGTTGGGAGCAGAGAGGTCAGGTGGCGTCAGGTGCGGGAGCTACGGGTACCTGCAGGGAACTGCGCAGTTCTGCAGACAAGACACCTGGCCTCTTCCGTAAGCCATCTGATTTCTAAAGGATCTGTGAACCCTGAGGTCAGCTAGGCGTGGGAATCCACAGGCAGCCAGCCCCTGCCTGGGTCTCTGATCTCTTTTTAGCTGTGCTTAGGACGACTTTATTGGCTCCATTTCACGTGAATCCTGCATGAAGGTTTTGCAAAAGAGATAAAGACCCACTTTCCCACTGTCTTCCTTGTGTGAGAACGGGGCCACAAACGGAGTGTTCTCTCCTGCCTCGCACAAGGTGGACGTTACTTCCTGTTTCCCATGCCAACCCTCAGGTCCTGGGTCTCCAGTTATATGTCCATAGTTCCTTTTTTATTGTTTTGTTTGGTTTTGCTTTTCTCTTTTGTTCTGTTGCTAGGAGGAAGTGCACTTTAATATGTAATGGAGCCCCAGATCTTAGTAGGTCCCCAGACCTTAGCACAACACACTCCTGATGGAAGTTATCAGTCAGGCTGTGGACAGCACTGTCTGCCAAAACTAAACCAAAGGTCTGATCCATTGAAGTCCATGTGAAACTCTCAAAGTGACTAACCTTGCTTTTTAGCTTCTGTAATTCTGCTTCTAGCTAACTGTTCTTGTTAACTTTAGTATGTCAACCCAGAACCGAGAACATGGTATTTTTTGTGCTTAAAAGCTTGCCCTGAGAAAGGCTCGTTGACACTCTGGGCTGGCTGGTGGATAATAAAGACTTTCTATTGGCTTAAGCCCATGTCTGAGCAGTCTTCTTCCCACAACATTTCTGGAGGTCCCATCGAGATCTTGGAGACCAGAACTTGAGACACGGGGGGCCTCAGAATCCCTTGATGTGAGAAAGAATGTGGTGGTCTACGGGGTGCACAACTTGAGGTGCTCCAGGTCCCAGGACTCTCTTTGATCAAGCAATGCCTAACGTTTCAGAGGGGTCTGACGGCTCCACTCCAAAATTTTAAACAAATTTAAAAGACGCCGGGTCTGTCATCTCTGGAGGTAAATCTGGTTAAGGAGCCTTCTGTTTGGATACTGCACTAACTGGATTTGTGTGTCAACTTGACACAAGCTGAAATTAACATAAAGGAGCCTCCCATGAGGAAATCTCTCCTTGAGACCCAGCTGTAAGGCATTTTCTCAATTAGTGATCAAGGTGGGAGGGCCCAGCCCATTGTGGGTGGTGCCATCCCTGGGCTGGTAGTCCTGGGTTCTATAAGAAAGCAAGCTAAGCAAGCCAGGGGGAGCAAGCCAGTAAGCAGCATCCCTCCATGGCCTCTGCATCAGCTCCTGCTTCCTGACCTGCTTGAGTTCTGCTTGAGTCCTGACTTCCACTGGTGATGAACAGGAAGTGTAAGCTGAATAAGCCCTTTCCTCCCCAACTTGCTTCTTGGTCATGATGTTTTGTGCAGGAGTAGAAACCCTGACTAAGAGAGATACATAGGAGAGGTTGAGTGGGACTGCTAATCCAGCATCTGGGATCCATGTGAGATGTTGCTGGAGACCCCACTGTCTGTTCAGGTGTATGAATATGTGGTGACCACCCCTGGTTGTCTTTGTGTGTGTGTGTGTGTGTGTGTGTGTGTGTGACCAGTGACTTTCTCCGGTGAGAACCCCTTGGATTAAGACTTGTGCCCCATCTTGTTGGGGACCTGAATCCTTTTGGCTCTGCCAGGTCACCCAGAGAAACAAACAAATCTCCACTTGTCCTACTCTAGGAACAGAAGTCGTGTTTTGTTGCTGGACTCCTGCTCATAGTCAAGGTTGGTCCCTGTGTGAAGATGGAGAGGGGCGGGGCCTCCTATCCAACACCCACAGACATCTAAGTGGAGGGCACACAGAGAGGAGGAAATAGTTGCCCCAGATGAGGTTTCCTCCTTTCTGCCTGCTCTAAGAAGTCCCAGGGAAAGGGGAAAGTTCCTCTGGGCTGAACTCTAAGGAAAAGAGAAAGTTCCATTGCTTTCTCTTTCATATTTATGTCTGTAAAACCCACAAGTCTCTGAAAAGCAAAAAACAAACAAAAACAAAGTCAAGGGCTGGAGAGATGGCTCAGTGGTTAAGAGCACCCGACTGCTCTTCCCGAGGTCCTGAGTTCAAATCCCAGCAACCATATGGTGGCTCACCATCATCTGTGATGAGATCTGTTGCTCTCTTCTGGTGTGTCTGAAGACAGATACAGTGTGCTTAAATATAATAGATAAAATTTTTTATTTTTTTAATTTTTTTGTTTATTTATTATTTTAATAGATAAAATCTTTAAAAAAATAGGTTTCCCTTGTCACCTGGTCAGCCCCAGATAATTAGAAAAAAAAGTTATAAAAGTTAGAGAAACGTAAAGGTCTAAGTAAGTAGGTCCCACTTGCTAGAGGTAACTTAAAGGGTACCTAGAATAGAGTACTGACTGGGACCGATCTTTCACATAAACTGAAGGCCGCGGTCACCTTCCCTCATGGTGAGCTGCAGTTAGACTTACATTTACCCACAAAGATTTTGGTGTCTCACCATCTCTGTCAGACAAAACCAACCATCCAATGCCAAGCGCCTATAAATTGTTCAACTAACCAGTTCAGTCTACCTCCCTCCGGATTAAACAATACCCAGTGACCCTGGGAACAAAATGGGAAATTTTAGTCCCTATTACCTAGGTTGAAGAGACAGGCTTGTGGTACCCTGATGGTCCCCCTGCAATCTATCTCACCTGCCTGTGAAGAAACCTGGAACCTCTGATTCTCATGAATTTGATTCTTCCAGAAAAAGACAGGTGCACACTGTTTCAGACCTGAAAGATTTTTTTTTTGTCCGCCTCCTATTGACAGAGATGAGTCAATCCATCTTTACTTTTAAATGGACAGACCCAGTGGGAGGCTCCAGTCGACCTGGACCAGGCTTCCCCAGGATTTAAAGACACTAAATGAAGACTTCCTGCCCTTCAGTCAGAAATTTCCTGGGAAATAGATTATCAAAGGGCCACTGAGGGACTGCTGTAAGAGTTACAGACCTTGGGCTACAAAATCTCAGCTAGGCAAGGCCAACTTTGTACATCACAGGCAACCTATCTTGGCTACCCACTGAGGGAAGTCAAAAGGAGTAGGATGGCTTCATCCTGCAGATCCCAACTCCAAAGACAAAGGGACAGGTTCAAGAGTTCCTGGAGGCAGTTGGGTATTGCTGCCTCTGAGTACCAGAGTTTGTGGAAGTACGAAGGCCTCTATATACCAACACAGGGGCAAGCACTAAGCCCCTAATTTGGGTGAGACTAAAACAAAGACAAAAGGAGTTTTAACCCAAACTTTGGGGCCATGGAAATGCCCTGTGACGTAGCTGTCCAAACAGTAGAACCCTGTTGTCACAGGATGGCCCACATGTCTAAGAGCTATGGCGACTACTGCTAGTTTAATGAAGGAAAGCAAACTAGTTAACTCTGGATTGAGATTTTTTTTTTGGTGTTGTGATTTATGGGATATTTTTTAATTTACATTTCAAATGATATTCCCCTTCCTGCTTTCTCGGCTATAAGCCTCCTATCCCACCCCCCTCCCCTTCTTCTATAAGGGTGTTCCACCTCCCCAACCACCCCCTGGATTAAGATCTTAGACTGGGAGCACCCCACAGCCTGGTTGAGGCCCTCCTCTGAGGACCTGGCTGTCTAATGACTGTGTGACCCCGTACCAGCCCAATTCCTGATCTACCCTTGAATCCAGTTTGAAAAACCCACTGCCATCAATCCTACTACCCTCTCACCTGAGATGAAAGATGAAACCAGGTACGCAGGAGAAGCAGTAGTTACTTTAATGGAAACAATCTGGGCCCAAGCCAGGTAACTAAGCCTAGAGAGCAGAACTGATTGCTCTGACCCAGGCTCTCCGATGGAGAAAATCATGGAGCCTATACCTAGGCTGGACAGCCCACGGTGGGATGTCTCAGCCAGATGCCAGGTTTGTGCACAAGTGAATCCAAAAGAGAGAACCCTTACTCAGCAAGGGGTCCAAAGGAGAGACCAACATCCACACAAACTTGGGAAAAACTAACTTTATCAAGATCCAGCCTGCTGGGGGAGGCTAAAAGTACTCGCCAATTATTATATATAAGTACACTGTAGCTGTCTTCAGATACACCAGAAGAGGGCATCGGATCTCTTTTTTTTTTTTTCTTTTTTTCTTTTTTTCGGAGCTGGGGACCGAACCCAGGGCCTTGTGCTTGCTAGGCAAGACTCTACCACTGAGCTAAATCCCCAACCCCATAACCCCATACTCGCCAATTATTAAAGATACCTTTTTCCAGGTGGGTAGAAATGTTCCTTGCCAGGACTGCAACTGCTCAAATAGTAGTGGAAAATCTCCTCTAGGAACTGGTCCCTTGATTTATCCTCCCCTTAGCAATGGGGTCCAACATTGACCTGGGTTTCACAGCCAACTCTATTCAATTAATAGTTCTTCGTTTTCTAAACGGGTCCACTTTCCACATATCCTTTCTTTTCCACTACCTCTAGTGAGTGGTGGGCTACAAGGGAGGTTAAAGAGCTTAAGAACCAACATTAAAAATAGGATTTGAGGGCTGGAAAGATGGCTCAGTGGTTAAGAGCATGGACAGAGGTCCTGAGTTCAAATCCCAGTAACCATATGATGGTTCACAACCATATGTAATGGGATCTGATGCCCTTTTCTGGTGTGTCTGAAGACAGCTACAGTGTATTCATAATAAATAAATAAATAAATAAATAAATAAATAAATCTTTAAAAAGTAGGGTTTGAAAAAATTAAAGTGGGGGCTGGAGAGATGACTCAGTGGTTAAGAGCACTGACTGCTCTTCCAGAGGTCCTGAGTTCAATTCCCAGCAACCACGTGGTGGCTCACAACCATCTGTAATGGGATCCGATGCCCTCTTCTGGTGTGTCTGGAGACAGTGACAGTGTACTTATATATAATAAATAAATAAATCTTTAAAAAAAGAAAGAAAAATTAAGGTTATAAATCTCCAAGGGAAGTTCTTGACAGCCTCTCGGTGAAAATGGCTGGAAACTAGCTGCATTCAAGCATTCATCCTGACCACCTAACCACATGAGTTTACTCAAGTGTGTAAAATTAAAATATAATCCTGGTTGAGCAAAGCAGTGCATGCCTGTGATCCCAGCTCTCAGGGGGCAGAGGCAGGAGAATCACATGAGCACAGACCCTAACACCGGCAACACTGAGAGAGCCCCATCTTTAAAGAGGAATTGTAGGACCAGGGGAATTGCTCAGTTGGTAAGTGTCTGCCCTCATGTGTGTGGACGCGAGCTGGGGCCTCAGACACCATAGTAGCACATGCTTGTAATCCCAGGATGTCTGGAGTTTATTGGCCAATCTTCCTAATCTACTTGCCCAAGGCCCTAACCAAGGAGATACACTGTCTCAGAAAGATGGGCAGTGCTTGAAGAACAATGCCTGACATTTCCCTACGACCTATTTCTCCCCTCTGTCTCTGTCTCTGTCTCTCTCCTCTCTCCTCTCTCTCTCTCTCTCTCTCTCTCTCTCTCTCTCTCTCTCTCTCTCTCCTCTCTCTCTCCTCTCTCTCTCTCTCTCTCTCTCTCTCTCTCTCTCTCACACACACACACACACACACACACACAGAGAGAGAGAGAGAGAGAGAGAGAGAGAGAGAGAGAGAGAGAGAGAACTGGGTATAATGGCAAATCCTTGTGATTTTAGCCCTTAGGAGGCTAAGATAAGAGGACAATGAGTTTAAAGCCAAAGGTCAACCTGGGCTAAATGGGGGGGGGGGGATGAGGGGAGACTGAGGGGGTGGGGAGGGAGTGTATGTGTGTGTTTCAACCCCACCCCCATCTCAGACGTTGAAGTCTTTCATCTCTGGTGTGAGCACGAGCCCTGAGGGTAAGTATAACTCCATTATCTCTGTAGAGGAGCAGCCTTGATTCTCCCTGACAGTGTAAACAAAGCTCTTTCCTGGCCAGGAGGAACAAGGTCTGCATCCACTCCAAGGGCCTTTGCCAGCATGAACAACTCTTGAGCCCCGTGGCAGAAAACTGAGTTACTAAAAACAAACTTTTAGGGGCTGGAGAGACAGCTCAGCAGTTCAGAACATTGAATGCTCTTGCAGAGGACTAGGGTTCAATTCCCCGCACTGACTAGACAGCTCCCAACCATCTATTAGCTCCTTGTTCCCGGATCATCTTCTGGCCTCCCTGAGCACCAGGGATGTGGTGCACAGACATATGAGCCGTCAACACACCCATACATAGAAATAATAATTATTATAGTGGTAACAAATCATTTAAAAAAACTGTTAATGTTTAAAGTCTATCTAGTGCAGGAAGTCACAAGACAGGGCAACAATCCAGCAGGTGACTGGACACACCTTGCACATGCCAGTAATTCCACTATTCAGTCTGACAGAGCAGGATTCAGAATTCAAGGTCAAGTACCTGGGCCTTGGGTAATCAGGGCCCAGCTTAAGGGAAATTGCC
>NC_141543.1:85590000-85610000 GCF_021556685.1 Rattus norvegicus
TGAGAAGTACATCAAGACCTACTCTACCATTTTACAATCCAGAGACTGTAGATGGACACAGATTTGCAGATGAAAATTGGCTACCCCAAAATCCCCTTTCTTTTCTGCCCTGTAAAACCCTCCGAGCTCTTTGTGTCTCTGCACTGAGTCTCCCCTGCTGCAGGGAGACTGTGACCCTTCTTGTTCTGACCAATCCCATCTGATTCTAGTAAAGAACAAGGTCGCACCACCCTCCTTTTATTTCCATGTTGCTTCCATCAATCACGTCCTCTCCCCTGGGGCGGGCCCAAGGTTACAGATGGTACCAGGTGTCTCCAGAGCCATTTCCCCCACAAGCTTCTGGCTTTCATTTTCAGCTGCCCATGACTGTTGTCCTCCACAATAGGTCAATCTCCAAGGTTGATACCCACCAAGGACTGTGTCTGCCTAGTATTGGCTCTGGTCTGCCTGGGGACAGAGGGGGTGGGTGGAGAGAGCAGACACTGTTCATAAACACACAGGAGGACTCAAAGCAAGGCAATGTCAGGCAGGGCTGGGACTCCTTTCTCTGCAGTATCACAGACGTCTCTCAGAGAAGAAGCACTGGAGCCTGAGGATGGAGAAAAGCCATCTGTGTAGGTCCAGTGGAGACAAGGAGTGAGTTCAAGTTTCATCCAAACCTCAAGTCCCCTGAGGCGGGCTATGACCAGGGACACCTAAGTCGAGAAAGGAGCAAGACTGAGGCTGGAAGGGAGAGTCCTCCTCTTAAGTCCTTCTTGCTACAGACAGAGGAGTGTCCTCTGTGCCAAGTGGAGGGTGGGGCTCAGCAGAGGAGTAGGCACTGTAGCTATGCTACAGAAGGATGGCCCTGGGCTAGGAATCAGCTAAGTCATGCTTGCTTAGCACCATTGAGGCCAGAGGCTCAATCCCCAGCAGTGTGTAAGGGGATGGGGAGTGGATAGCCAGGCTTGGTGGGCCATGCTTGTAGTCCCAACACTCAGGAAGCTGAGGTGGAGGGTCTCTACGAGTTCAGTGCCCTCCTGGGCTATACAGTGAGTTCTAGGCCAGTCTGTGTGGGTTACCAGTAGTGAGATCCTGTCTCAAATATTTAAAAGGGGGAAGTCACCCTTAGTGTACTGCATAGCATGAAGTGCAGGGGCAGGATGGAGAGTACACCAGAGGCAGAAGTCTCTAGAGCCCTAAGCACAGGCAGGAGACAGTCCTTAGCAGAGCCTGGAGCGGCCTGCTGTGGACTGTGACTCTGAGACAGGGAGAGGTAGATGTGGGTCTGCTTTAGGTTCAAGTAAAAAGGGTCAGAGGAGGAAAGAGAAACTAGAGAAAACACCTCTGGTTTTCTTTGTTTTTTACCTGAAAAGATAGGTTTTTTGATGGTTTCTCAATCTGTGAGGGGCTATCAGAAGGATTCACTGAGCAAGGAAGGTCAAGAAGGAGCCAGAGCTCACTTTTGGCCTTGAGTTTCTCCACAGGTTGCAAGGGGACAGTGCTGTGTGGCCAGAGATAAAGATCCCATGTTCAACAAACTAAACAGAGTCTGTGAAGCTGATATTAAAAGATCTACTCAACTTGCTTAGGAAACAGAAGTAGAATCTGACTAGAGGAGCACACAAGGGTCGTTGTGTAGTAACCTAGTCACCCAGCAACTTAGAAACCATAAAGACAAAGAGTGGGTGTGTCAAACGTAAGTGTAATCTCTGAGTGAACGTATGAGCCCATGGCCACTTCAGTGAGGAAAACGAGGCAGAGAAACAGGTAGGCTGCATCTCAACAGGCAGGGGCTCCAGCCTTCCTTGGGATGAAGGATCAGTACATTAAGAAGTGGGAGGAACCAGGGACAGAAAGGCAGTCCTGGTCCCCAAACCTTTAATCCCAACACCTAGGAAGCAGAGGCAGGTGATTTCTAGATTTTGAGGTCAGCCAGGTCTACAGAACCAGTTCCTGTACTGCCAGGGCTACACAGAGAGAAAAACCCTATCTACAGGGGCTGGGGGAGGGGATATGTGATACACATAGGTACTACCAGGAATTTGCATCGCTCTTTATGGTTCAACTGGGAACCGGGAGGGTTATTTCCCACCCCCCAGCATATTGTTTCCACAGCTGGAGCAGACCAGTCAGTCCAAAGAATTATTTATGGCTAGGGTCTATTACCCTGTATAGCCTGACTCAATTCCTCATGACTGTAGGCTGTTACCCAACAATTTCTGTTCAGGGCTGGTTTCCTTTTGTGTATCAGTCAGAACTAGTCACCTGGCCTAACAGTTTTCCTTTATAATCTCTTATTATCTCTAAGGCCTTGGAGTGATTTCTCACTGGCAATGTATATTAGTCCTGTAACAAAGTCACAGGAGGTATGATAAGCACAGTGGGATTGAGCACACATTAGTACCAAGATAAAGACTTAGATCTACTGTCACTCAGAGGTGACAGAGGAAATAGAAGATGCAGCCAGTGCTGTTTGGGAAACTTAGGCAGAATGGACTCAGACAGGAATGGGGAAAGTGTTGGAGCAGGATCACTGGCCATGTAGGTCAGATGCTAATGAGAGGTGAGATCAGGAAACACACATTGGCTTCAGCAGAAGTGAGGTCAAATGACCCGGATGGAGGTGATGTCCTGGGAACAGAAGAGGAGAAAAATGGAGAGATGAGTTGGGTCAGCAGGACAGGGGACTGAGGTTTTCAGAGAGGTTGGAAGTAGGGCAGGTTATAAACAGACAGAGCCTCTATAATGGCAGGGAAATCCCAGCAGTGAGACCTGGGAGGGAGTTGGGAATGGGAGGGGCCACCCAGGGCTCACTGGGTTAAAGGGCAGCACATCTGTGTGTGCTATCTGTGCAGACTGGAACAGAAATTAGATGGCCTTGGTGAGAGTGTCCTTTGTTTGTTTTGTTTTCTTTTGAGACAGGGTCTGTTTCCCTACTTATAGCCTTGTCTGGCCTTGAACTCACCATGTAGACCAGGCTGACCTCAAACTCACAGAACAGCATCCCCCTGCCTCCTAACTGCTGGGACCAAGGGAATGCAACATCACGGCAAGGTGGCTTCTATGTTTTTTATTAGGCAAACTTGAAGCTGGTCTTTGAGAGGCCTGATAATGCAGGACTGGATGAGTTGCCTGGAGAAGCTCTAGTATGTGTTGGAGGACTGGGGGACCTCAGGAGAGATGTGGGCTGGATTTGGAAGTGAGTCTGCTCACACAAGTGTGCTGGTTCGTGGGCAAAAGACCAACTCAACCAGATTCTGGATTCTTCCCAGATGAGCAGAATGGATGGAGAGTGCGGTAGACTTTAGACATAAGGCAGTTGTAGTCACAACAACTTAAGCCAGGTGACTAGGGAGGCATGAAGGTTGAGGTCTGGAAGTCTTGGAGACCAGACAGTTTGGAGGTGGACACAGCTGGACCAGAGCAGCAGATGGTGCTCACAGTAGGAGGCGGGGAGTTAGGAGGATGTCCTAGTTAGGGGTACTGTCACTATGATGAAACACCATGACCAATAATGAGATGGGATGAAAGAGTTTATTTCATTTACATCTCCATCTGATAGTCTATCACTGAAGGAAGTCAGGACAGGAAATCAAACCGGGTATGAACCTGGAGGCAGGAGCTGAGGGAGAGGCTATGGTGGGGTGCAGCTTACTGGCTCCTGTTAAGGAGACCCCACTCCCAGCTTAGAGAACTGCTCCTAGGTACCAACCAGGCTTGAGTTTCTGCACACTCAGAGGTAGATCTCATTAACACACACACACACACATACACACACGCACACGCACACGCACATTTCCTCCTTCATTCACACACTGACTTTCATCATTCATTCATAAGTTTGAGTGGCTCAATCTCCATAAAGAATGACTTCTCGAGACCCGGTGAGAGAGAGACCCAACCGCCTGGTCAGGTGGGCACTCCTGAGGCTGCAGAGCGGAAGAGACCACCAACACTGCTCACCCCTGCCCACATCCCTGGCCCAAGAGGAAACTGTATAAGGCCTCTGGGCTCCCGTGGGGGAGCGGCAGGACCCCTGCCAGAGACACCGCCGGACCCTGAAGGAAACAGACCGGATAAACAGTTCTCTGCACCCAAATCCCGTGGGAGGGAGAGCTAAACCTTCAGAGAGGCAGACAAGCCTGGGAAACCAGAAGAGACTGCTCCCTGCACACACATCTCGGACGCCAGAGGAAAAAGCCAAAGACCATCTGGAACCCTGGTGCACTGAAGCTCCCGGAAGGGGCGGCACAGGTCTTCCTGGTTGCTGCCGCTGCAGAGAGCCCCTGGGCAGCACCCCACGAGCAAACCTGAGCCTCGGGACCACAGGTAAGACCAAATTTTCTGCTGCAAGAAAGCTGCCTGGTGAACTCAAGACACAGGCCCACAGGAACAGCTGAAGACCTGTAGAGAGGAAAAACTACACGCCGGAAAGCAGAACACTCTGTCCCCATAACTGACTGAAAGAGAGGAAAACAGGTCTACAGCACTCCTGACACACAGGCTTATAGGACAGTCTAGCCACTGTCAGAAATAGCAGAACAAAGTAACACTAGAGATAATCTGATGGCGAGAGGCAAGCGCAGGAACCCAAGCAACAGAAACCAAGACTACATGCCATCATCGGAGCCCAATTCTCCCACCAAAACAAACATGGAATATCCAAACACACCAGAAAAGCAAGATCTAGTTTCAAAATCATATTTGATCATGATGCTGGAGGACTTCAAGAAAGACATGAACACTTAGGGAAGCACAGGAAAACATTAATAAACAAGTAAAAGCCTACAGAGAGGAATCGCAAAAATCCCTGAAAGAATTCCAGGAAAACACAATCAAACAGTTGAAGGAATTAAAAATGGAAATAGAAGCAATCAAGAAAGAACACATGGAAACAACCCTGGATATAGAAAACCAAAAGAAGAGACAAGGAGCTGTAGATACAAGCTTCACCAACAGAATACAAGAGATGGAAGAGAGAATCTCAGGAGCAGAAGATTCCATAGAAATCATTGACTCAACTGTCAAAGATAATGTAAAGCGGAAAAAGCTACTGGTCCAAAACATACAGGAAATCCAGGACTCAATGAGAAGATGAAACCTAAGGATAATAGGTATAGAAGAGAGTGAAGACTCCCAGCTCAAAGGACCAGTAAATATCTTCAACAAAATCATAGAAGAAAACTTCCCTAACCTAAAAAAAGAGATACCCATAGACATACAAGAAGCCTACAGAACTCCAAATAGATTGGACCAGAAAAGAAACACCTCCTGTCACATAATTGTCAAAACACCAAACGCACAAAATAAAGAAAGAATATTAAAAGCAGTAAGGGAAAAAGGTCAAGTAACATATAAAGGGAGACCTATCAGAATCACACCAGACTTCTCGCCAGAAACTATGAAGGCCAGAAGATCCTGGACTGATGTCATACAGACCCTAAGAGAACACAAATGCCAGCCCAGGTTACTGTATCCAGCAAAACTCTCAATTAACATTGATGGAGAAACCAAGATATTCCATGACAAAACCAAATTTACACAATATCTTTCTACAAATCCAGCACTACAAAGGATAATAAATGGTAAAGCCCAACATAAGGAGGCAAGCTATACCCTAGAAGAAGCAAGAAACTAATCGTCTTGGCAACAAAAAAGAGAATGAAAGCACACAAACATAACCTCACATCCAAATATGAATATAACGGGAAGCAATAATCACTATTCCTTAATATCTCTCAATATCAATGGCCTCAACTCCCCAATAAAAAGACATAGATTAACAAACTGGATACGCAACGAGGACCCTGCATTCTGCTGCCTACAGGAAACACACCTCAGAGACAAAGACAGACACTACCTCAGAGTGAAAGGCTGGAAAACAACTTTCCAAGCAAATGGTCAGAAGAAGCAAGCTGGAGTAGCCATTCTAATATCAAATAAAATCAATTTCCAACTAAAAGTCATCAAAAAAGATAAGGAAGGACACTTCATATTCATCAAAGGAAAAATCCACCAAGATGAACTCTCAATCCTAAATATCTATGCCCCAAATACAAGGGCACCTACATACGTAAAGAAACCTTACTAAAGCTCAAAACACACATTGCACCTCACACAATAATAGTGGGAGATTTCAACACCCCACTCTCATCAATGGACAGATCATGGAAACAGAAATTAAACAGTGATGTAGACAGACTAAGAGAAGTCATGAGCCAAATGGACTTAACGGATATTTATAGAACATTCTATCCTAAAGCAAAAGGATATACCTTCTTCTCAGCTCCTCATGGTACTTTCTCCAAAATTGACCATATAATTGGTCAAAAAACAGGCCTCAACAGGTACAGAAAGATAGAAATAATCCCATGCGTGCTATCGGACCACCACGGCCTAAAACTGGTCTTCAATAACAATAAGGGAAGAATGCCCACATATACGTGGAAATTGAACAATGCTCTACTCAATGATAACCTGGTCAAGGAAGAAATAAAGAAAGAAATTAAAAACTTTTTAGAATTTAATGAAAATGAAGATACAACATACTCAAACTTATGGGACACAATGAAAGCTGTGCTAAGAGGAAACTCATAGCGCTGAGTGCCTGCAGAAAGAAACAGGAAAGAGCATATGTCAGCAGCTTGACAGCACACCTAAAAGCTCTAGAACAAAAAGAAGCAAATACACCCAGGAGGAGTAGAAGGCAGGAAATAATCAAACTCAGAGCTGAAATCAACCAAGTAGAAACAAAAAGGACCATAGAAAGAATCAACAGAACCAAAAGTTGGTTCTTTGAGAAAATCAACAAGATAGATAAACCCTTAGCCAGACTAACGAGAGGACACAGAGAGTGCGTCCAAATTAACAAAATCAGAAATGAAAAGGGAGACATAACTACAGATTCAGAGGAAATTCAAAAAATCATCAGATCTTACTATAAAAACCTATATTCAACAAAACTTGAAAATCTTCAGGAAATGGACAATTTCCTAGAAAGATACCAGGTATCGAAGTTAAATCAGGAACAGATAAACCAGTTAAACAACCCCATAACTCCTAAGGAAATAGAAGCAGTCATTAAAGGTCTCCCAACCAAAAAGAGCCCAGGTCCAGACGGGTTTAGTGCAGAATTCTATCAAACCTTCATAGAAGACCTCATACCAATATTATCCAAACTATTCCACAAAATTGAAACAGATGGAGCCCTACCGAATTCCTTCTACGAAGCCACAATTACTCTTATACCTAAACCACACAAAGACACAACAAAGAAAGAGAACTTCAGACCAATTTCCCTTATGAATATCGATGCAAAAATACTCAATAAAATTCTGGCAAACCGAATTCAAGAGCACATCAAAACAATCATCCACCATGATCAAGTAGGCTTCATCCCAGGCATGCAGGGATGGTTTAATATACGGAAAACCATCAACGTGATCCATTATATAAACAAACTGAAAGAACAGAACCACATGATCATTTCATTAGATGTTGAGAAAGCATTTGACAAAATTCAACACCCCTTCATGATAAAAGTCCTGGAAAGAATAGAATTCAAGGCCCATACCTAAACATAGTAAAAGCCATATACAGCAAACCAGTTGCTAACATTAAACTAAATGGAGAGAAACTTGAAGCAATCCCACTAAAATCAGGGACTAGACAAGGCTGCCCACTCTCTCCCTACTTATTCAATATAGTTCTTGAAGTTCTAGCCAGAGCAATCAGACAACAAAAGGAGATCAAAGGGATACAGATCGGAAAAGAAGAGGTCAAAATATCACTATTTGCAGATGACATGATAGTATATTTAAGTGATCCCAAAAGTTCCACCAGAGAACTACTAAAGCTGATAAACAACTTCAGCAAAGTGGCTGGGTATAAAATTAACTCAAATAAATCAGTTGCCTTCCTCTATACAAAAGAGAAACAAGCCGAGAAAGAAATTAGGGAAACGACACCCTTCATAATAGACCCAAATAATATAAAGTACCTCGGTGTGACTTTAACCAAGCAAGTAAAAGATCTGTACAATAAGAACTTCAAGACACTGAGGAAAGAAATTGAAGAAGACCTCAGAAGATGGAAAGATCTCCCATGCTCATGGATTGGCAGGATTAATATAGTAAAAATGGCCATTTTACCAAAAGCAATCTACAGATTCAATGCAATCCCCATCAAAATACCAATCCAATTCTTCAAAGAGTTAGACAGAACAATTTGCAAATTCATCTGGAATAACAAAAAACCCAGGATAGCTAAAGCTATCCTCAACAATGAAAGGACTTCAGGGGGAATCACTATCCCTGAACTCAAGCAGTATTACAGAGCAATAGTGATAAAAACTGCATGGTATTGGTACAGAGACAGACAGATAGACCAATGGAATAGAATTGAAGACCGAGAAATGAACCCACACACCTATGGTCACTTGATTTTTGACAAAGGAGCCAAAACCATCCAATGGAAAAAAGATAGCATTTTCAGCAAATGGTGCTGGTTCAACTGGAGGGCAACATGTAGAAGAATGCAGATCGATCCATGCTTATCACCCTGTACAAAGCTTAAGTCCAAGTGGATCAAGGACCTCCACATCAAACCAGACACACTCAAACTAATAGAAGAAAAACTAGGGAAGCATCTGGAACACATGGGCACTGGAAAAAATTTCCTGAACAAAACACCAATGGCTTATGCTCTAAGATCAAGAATCGACAAATGGGATCTCATAAAACTGCAAAGCTTCTGTAAGGCAAAGGACACTGTGGTTAGGACAAAACGGCAACCAACAGATTGGGAAAAGATCTTTACCAATCCTACAACAGATAGAGGCCTTATATCCAAAATATACAAAGAACTCAAGAAGTTAGACCGCAGGGAAACAAATAACCCTATTAAAAAATGGGGTTCAGAGCTAAACAAAGAATTCACAGCTGAGGAATGCCGAATGGCTGAGAAACACCTAAAGAAATGTTCAACATCTTTAGTCATAAGGGAAATGCAAATCAAAACAACCCTGAGATTTCACCTCACACCAGTGCGATTGGCTAAGATCAAAAACTCAGGTGACAGCAGATGCTGGCGAGGATGTGGAGAAAGAGGAACACTCCTCCATTGTTGGTGGGATTGCAGACTGGTAAAACCATTCTGGAAATCAGTCTGGAGGTTCCTCAGAAAATTGGACATTAAACGGCCTGAGGATCCAGCTATACCTCTCTTGGGCATATACCCAAAAGATGCCTCAACATATAAAAGAGACACGTGCTCCACTATGTTCATCGCAGCCTTATTTATAATAGCCAGAAACTGGAAAGAACCCAGATGCCCTTCAACAGAGGAATGGATACAGAAAATGTGGTACATCTACACAATGGAATATTACTCAGCTATCAAAAACAACGAGTTTATGAAATTCGTAGGCAAATGGTTGGAACTGGAAAATATCATCCTGAGTGAGCTAACCCAATCACAGAAAGACATACATGGTATGCACTCACTGATAAGTGGCTATTAGCCCAAATGCTTGAATTACCCTAGATCCCTAGAACAAACGAAACTCAAGACGGATGATCAAAATGTGAATGCTTCACTCCTTCTTTAAATGAGGAAAAAGAATACCCTTGGCAGGGAAGGGAGAGGCAAAGATTAAAACAGAGACTGAAGGAACACCCATTCAGAGCCTGCCCCACATGTGGCCCATACATATACAGCCACCCAATTAGACAAGATGGATGAAGCAAAGAAGTGCAGACCGACAGGAGCCGGATGTAGATCGCTCCTGAGAGACACAGCCAGAATACAGCAAATACAGAGGCGAATGCCAGCAGGAAACCACTGAACTGAGAATAGGTCCCCTATTGAAGGAATCAGAGAAAGAACTGGAAGAGCTTGAAGGGGCTCGAGACCCCAAAAGTACAACAATGTCAAGCAACCAGAGCTTCCAGGGACTAAGCCACTACCTAAATACTATACATGGACTGACCCTGGACTCTGTCCCCATAGATAGCAATGAATATCCTAGTAAGAGCACCAGTGGAAGGGGAAGCCCTGGGTCCTGCTAAGACTGAACCCCCAGTGAACTAGTCTATGGGGGGAGGGCGGCAATGGGGGGAGGGTTGGGAGGGGAACACCCATAAGGAAGGGGAGGGGGGAGGGGGATGTTTGCCCGGAAACTGGGAAAGGGAATAACACTCGAAATGTATATAAGAAATACTCAAGTTAATAAAAAAAAAAAAAAAAAAAAAAAAAAGAATGACTTCTCGGCCATTGGCAAACTGCTCATCCAGCTCATGGCTAACCAGGCTGCAGCTCAGTGTCTCCTCCACTCTATACCCACAGCCCTTGAGTCTCAGATGCTGAGAACACAGGTAACAATGATTTCCTGTTGTCTACAGATATCCGGGCCTTTCCATAGACACTGCTCCCATATTCATGAGGATGCTATACATGCCACGTGTGCCACCTGTCAGTCTTCCCTGTCTTCACGGCAGGGTTGAAAATTATACCAATATTCATTGGTGCAATTTCACATAGTATGGTTTTCCCAGTGCTGGTGTTTGAAGCCAGAGCTTTGGACGTGTTAGACACTCTACCACTGAGCTGTATCCCCAGCCCTTCATGAGCTACATCTGCCTATAAACAAATTCTGTGAACACATCCACCAAAGTGACCAAAGGAAAACTTGTTCATTGTGGGAAATAAAACCGCATGCAATGATAAAGCTTAAAAAATAACGAGTTTGGGTAGCGAGATGGTTTAACCTCTGAAACATTGACCACTCTTGCATAAGTCCCATGATCAACTCCCAGCACCCACAATGCACACACACACATGCACACAAAACACTAATGTAGATGAAAAATAGAATCTTGCAGTGGACAGTGGTGGTGCAGAGCCTTAATCTTAGCACTAGGGAGGCAGAGGTGAGGCAAGTTCTCTACCACTGAGCTAACCTCTTAGTCTAATTCCCCACCATAACTTTAACTCTAGCAACTCAGGCTAGACTCAGATGGGTAACCCTCCTGCTTCAACTTGAAAGTATACAACGGCACATGGTTCTTGTAGATCTTAATACACATGCTGAAACACACACACACACACACACGTATACACATTTATAAAAATGTAACAAGTAAGTTTATTTTACAAAACTCGTCTTTTCTCCCCATAAGACAGACACAGTGCAGGGTGGCAGGACAGATCCTTCATCCTTAGGGATGTGGGTTCAGTGTGGGTGTATCTCACAGAAGAAGCTCCCACAGGTCAGTGGATGTGGATCATCATTTCACACCCCACCATGTATGTCCACTGCAGCAGTAGATGGGAGTCTGCATCCTTGTGAGCTTTGCTGTGTGGGCCTCTCTGTAGTTGTATCCTTGGCAGTGGCCCTGCACGCGATTTCATCCTGGTACCCAGAACAGGTATAGTAGATTAGTGGCTTCATAAATATTGGTGGAACTGACAGTGCAAGGTCAGCTCTGAAAACCTGACATCCTTTTACTCTTACCAACAGTAGTGACTGAGTGGGAATAGATCACTCAGGGGACAAGAGAGATGACTCGGTGGTTAATAATACCTGCTGGGATTCCAGGAGAGGAAAGGGAGGGAAGTGTTCCCTAGTCCTCACTCCACACATCTATTCATGCATGGTTCGCCAGGCTTTCTCCCCAGCTTACTTTCTTCTAGAAGGCTGTTTTCTGGCTTGTAACTCTTTAAGAGTCCCATGATTAATCAAGTTCTGGTCTCCTAGGAAAGCAGGTCACAGGAATAGAGTAGGATTGTGGGGTCTTCCCAGTTCATTTCCTTAGTGCCCCCAAGATCCCAGGAAACACAAGGTCTAAGCTTTCCTTCACATCTTGGATTCTCAATCCTCCCAGCAGGTGCTCAGGGCAGTCAGTCACCATTGGAAGAAGCTGAAGTGTCCCCTTAGCCTCTGAACTGGTCCCCATCAGCACTTAGCAGCCAGACAGAACCTTGGCACCTGTGGTTTTTGCATTGCTATAGAGGTGCAGTGAGATCCTCTCAGCATAGGTATGGTTGGAAGAAGTCTCAGAGAGTCTGACCAGTTCAGTCTTCAATGTCTTTAAAAACAGACTCACTTCTGGAGGATGGCAGAGTGAGCTGTCCAGTCTAGATTGGCAGACCACTACCAATGATCTTTCTATATCCACTATAGGCTTCCCCAGTTCTTGCCTGTAGTGTGGGACAGAGATTATGGATCCAGCTCAGCTCTCATGACAGAAGGGAAGGGGACAACTGAATATAAAAATAATAAATTAAATCAAAGAACAAAAGGCATGATGGGTTAGGCAGGCAGCATTCCAGTGTCCTGGGTTTGCTCCAAGAGGTTTGTGTGTGAGACAGCTCAAAGGGTTTCATGGCTAGTCTCTCTCATTGGGCAAGTGGAGTCCTCAGGCCTGAGACTGTAGGGAGGAGGTGGTTCTGTGGGTGTCGACTTCTGAACAACCTGCAGGAGAAGAGGCACATTTGCTTTGCTTAGAGTTTGGGTAAAAAAGGACAAATATGATTGGCAAAGCGCTTCTCAGTCCATAGTCCCCCAGCCTCCAAACTATTATTTCAGCAGGTTGGACAGCTGGCTACGAAACACATTACGTATTGGGACAGAAAGACCCACCTGACTGTAGGGTGGTGGGGGATCCAAGGAGGTGACCCAAATGCTCTCTAGGGGAGCAATGGAGGGTGGATCTGGAGGACTCTGATGATCTGCTGTTCTCACTTCATGCTGTAGTTCTCTGCACTTGGGACAGAAGCGCCTCACTAGGCCACAGATGCACAAGAGGGGCAGCATGACCAATAAGATGATGAACAGGATCCTAGGGAGGTGGGCATGGTATTGTCATAAGTGCCTCGGTCATGCCCCCTTGCTCTACCTCCTCCGTCCCCCACACCTGCCCTGTTTCGGGTAGATCCTGCCCTCAGTCTATGATGCCCAGAAGTTGTGACCCTGAGTTACCTGAAGGGTTCATTGTCAGTATTCCAGATCTTTCTTTCTAGGCAGCATTCATTGTCACAACATCTGAATCCTTTGGGGCAGTGTCTAGTCAGGACAAACAGGAATGGGGAGATACCGATGAAATAAGCGCCTCAAAGCAAAGGGTCCCTGCTTCCCTAGACACCTAGGCCCTCAAGTGCAAGCCACCATTAGTGGGTGTGCAGTATAGATCCATCCAGGGTTCACTGGGAGGAATTGGGGTGTGGACCTGAGACCTGAGTTCAGAGTTCTCCATGGCAGTAAGGGGCCCTTTTTCCTCAGGCAGAGTGATCTGCTGAGGATCTTACAGGGGAGGCAGGAGTACGACACTGATCATTTGTCTCCCCACTCCCACCTATGGAAGGTTGGGCATTAGCAGGAGTTACAGACCTGCAGATCCCGAGGTTGGACAAGGTGAGAACGGCTATGGTTTCAGCAAGGGTGATATGAATTAGGTGTCTGTCCCCATTACCAGGGCAGAATCTGAGCAAACATCTGTCCCCCCTTTCTTTATTAACAATCATTGACTAAGTCCCATACTTACATGTCTTCACATTTGTATATAGTCTGTGGAAGGAAAAACACAGAGGTCAGAGGTCAAAGCCTGGGAGTTGGGTCTCGGGTGTTAGAATGCTTGTCCAGCGGTGCAATGAATTGGGTAGGTGTGGGTAAACCAGGGGTTCATGTCCATTGTCAAGGAAATCAAGAGAAGGCAGGAGTTCAAGGCTACATGGCCCATGTGAGGCCAGATTGGGGAGAAGGAACTCTGTCTCAAAAAGCACTAAACCTAGACATAGTTCCAGACAGTGGGTTTCAGATTCTCCCTCCCTCCAACCACCATGTCCAGGGTCAACAACCGAAGCCTACCTCTGCCTCCCAAATTGCTGGACTTAAAGGACTGACTTACCAAGCAAGCCCCTTCAACAATTTGTATTGAGACAGGCAAGAGTCTCACTGGATTACCCTGGCTAGTCTGGATTTCGGAGATCTACCTGTCTCTGCCTCCAGACTTTTGGATTAAAGATGGGCACTACTACCTCTGGCTCCCTCCCACACAAACAACTGGAGATTGGCCTAGGAAGCCTTCTTTAGTGGATCCTTAGATTCACAGACCCCCAGAAAGCAACCTAAGCCCCCCGCTGCGCCTACACCCATGATCCAGTGTCATTGGTAAAGACAACTCTGGGAGTTCAGTAAACATACTCAGGTCCTATTCATCCTCAGGTCCCCGTGGGAAACCCTGTATCCTTCAGTATTTTGAGACGCTCAGGGTCTCCATACAGAATCCCATGCTGTCATTAGCAGTACTGTGTAAGCTCTTAATTAGAACTCTCTTCCTCCTGGTATCAAGGCATTGCCCTCTCTGGCTACTTCACCTCAAACCATCGCCATGTGTGGTGGTGTATGCCTCCAATCTGAGAACTTCCAGCTTCTAGAGCAGCCAGAAGTAGACCCAGGCTCAACCAGTGAAGACTAGGAAGGCAGCTTGGCTTTAGTTAAAGATGGTTACAATAGCCTTTCTGTTGCTAGGACACAAGGACTTGTGACAGTCACAGCTGGGTCATCTCGTCTCCATGCTCACAATCCCTCTGTTCTTTGCTTAGGATGGGTACAGTAAGCTGAAGACACAAGGGCCCAGGAACTCAGTCACACCCACCTATACCTTCTCCCTCTCTCTCTCCACTCTTCCAAATATCAGTCTCTTGTCTTGGTAAAGACAAGGTTTCTCTGTGCACCCCTGGCTGTCCTGGAACAGGCTCTGTAGACCAAGCTGACCTAGGAGTCAGATCCACCTGCCTCGGCCTCCCCAGTGCAGGGAATAAAGGTGTGTGCTGCTAACACCACTGGGCTCCTCTGCTAACTACATTTAAACAGCAGTTAAGGCAGGCATGGTAGACCCAGCATCTAACTCCTTTTAATTCCAATGCTGAGATACCAATGCAGATCTGTGGTGAATTCACAGTTAGTACAGTCTACATAGTGACAGACTGTGTAAAAAAAAAATGACAGGTTTAATAAACTGGATCTGGATTATTCCCTGTCCCACCTTAACCATGTGGTCAGATCAGGATGGTTGGGAGCCTGAATATTAGTAAACATGGATTTATCAGATCTGATTGGTGTTTTGACAACACTTGTACTTGGATCTGCAGAGAGGGGTCAAAAGAGGATGCAGAGGTCCCAGATGGGAAGCGTCTTGAATCTGGGTTCACTCATACATGGCCTTGGATGGAGAATCAGGGGCTTCAAACAGCCAATGAGCACTGTTCTGGGGAGCTGACTTGGGAATTCACTTACCCTCCCCCACTCCACCCAGCAGATTCTCAGCCAAGAAAGATTGTAAATTTAATCCCAGTACTCAGGAGGCAGAATCTGAGTTGAGGCCAGTCTGGATTACACAGTTCTAGGATAGCCAGAGCTAGAGGAACCATGTCTCAAAACGCAAACCAAACCAAAAGATTTTAGGTTTAAAAGGCTTCTTCTGACTCCTTCTCAGGAAAACCTTCTAAACTAGGACACTTAAAGAGTTTGAAGGGTTGGGGATTTAGCTCAGCGGTAGAGTGCTTGCCTAGCAAGCACAAGGCCCTGGTTCGGTCCCCAGCTCAGGGGGGAAAAAAAAAAGAGTTTGAAGAGAAAGAGAGCTCCCATCCTGCCTCCCTGGACCACAGCAGGAAGTCACCCAGCCTAGGCAGCCAAGTTGACTCTGAGATCAAATTCAAACTAATCAGAGTAGTAAGAGAACCTCCACTTCCCTGGTACACAAACAGATAAGTCCCAGAGAGAACCAATAAACTACACCCCAAGGTCACCAGCCATGCAGGGACAGGGAAGCAGAGACACCTAATCCAGACAAGCAAGACTTCAGGTTTCTCAGCCTGACTCAGAGCTTAATAAGACATGCCAAGACTAAAACGGGGGTCAAAGATCCTATTCAGGGCTGTGGTTGGGGCCAGTTAACAACACAGCCCTGCCAAGACTAGAGGCCCAGGTTTTCCCAGGGCCTCGGTTTGAGGTCCCTACCTCCACTTTCCCCAAACAGAACTGAAAGGAAGTTACCAATGCCTGTGGTTAAGGAAATCCTGGACAAATTAATGCAGGGACTGGGCTCCAAGGCAAGCCGCTTCCCCACAGAGTCCTCCAAAGACTCAGAAGTCTTTCTTACCTTGTTGGAGCTTACTCCTTGCAGACTGAAAAGCAGGCCAAAGATCACGGTGAGTGCGTCCAGGACCCAGGCTTCCTGCATCCTGGTAAGAGGGCCAATGAGCTTAAGTGTGAAAGGACCCAGGAACAGGGCAAGATCTTACCAACTTCTCTCCACCTATGGGGCCCAGCCTCAGGATAGGGGCGGAGTTAACACACTGTAGTTGGGCTGGACAAGGGCTCAGAGTCTAGCCAGAGCTCAGGGAAAAGAAGTAGAGAAGCTGGCCTTGCTTGAGTTGAGGAAGTAGGAATGGGAAGGTTAGAAGAGATTGGTTTACCAGCCAGTTGGATGTGGCAGAACACTCTGGAAGTCGGTCTTTTGGACTGTGATTAAACAGTGGTTAGAGCAGGGCGTGGTGACACAACCTTTAATCCCATGACGGAGAAGACACAGCTCTATGATTTCAAAAGTAGTATGATATAATCAACGAGATAGGGAGCAGCCTGGGATAAATTAAAAAAAAAAAAAGCCAGGTGGTGTTAGCACAATCCTTTAACTCCCAGCACTCAGGACATAGAAACAGGTAGATCTCTGAGGCTAGCCTGGTCTCAGAGCAAGTTCCAAAACAGCCAAGACTACACACAGAAACACTATAGGTCTGGGGAGGGGAAACAGTCCGTGGGGTTGGGGATAGGGGTTGGGGGAATGACTCAGAGGTTAAGAGCACCTGTCCTTGGACCTGTATTTGGTTCCCAGCATCTACAAACTAGATGTTGCATAATCATCTGACACTCTAGTTCTAGATGATACCCTCTTCTGAACTCTGAGGGCATCAAGCAGACATAAGGTGTCCATACTTCTATGCAATAAATACTCATACACATTAAATATATAACCTTATACAAAACCAATCCAAAACAAACTTGTAAGGCCAGCCAGGTGATTTGATGTGTACCACCAAACCGGGAAACCTGAATTTTGTTTTGTTTCCTTTTCTGATTTTGTCTTTTGAGACAGGGTCCCTCTACATAGTCTAGTCTATGCTGAAACTCACGACATAGACCAGGCTATCCTTCCACTCACAGAGATCCACCTGCCTCTGACTCCTGAATACAATGATTAAAGGCATGTGCCCCCACACCCAGCTTTGAAAACCTAAATTTGATCTCTGAGACCCACCCAGTGGAAGGAGAAAGCCAATGCCATGCACTGGCCTGCAAACACACACACAAACACACACACACACACACACACATGCACACACACATGCACATACACACACAAACACACACACACATGCACATACACACACAAACACACACACACATGCACATACACACACACACACACACACAGAGAGAGAGAGAGAATGAATAAATGTAATTAAAATATTTTTTGTTATTGTTTTAGTTTTTCAAGACAGGGTTTCTCGGTATAGCCCTGGCTTAAGAGATCTTCAACAAAAGAGATCTTTGTCCCTTTGAACCCATAGTACTGGGATTAAACATGTATGCCTCCACCATCTGATATAAAATACCATTTAAAATAAATATTTAAGGACTGGAGCAATGGATCAGCCGTTAAGAGCACTGACTGTTCTTCCAGAAGTCCTCAGTTCAATTCTCAACAAACACATGGTGGCTCACAACCATCTGTATGGGGATCCTATGCTCACTTCTAGTTTGTCTGAAGACAGCGACAGTGCACTCCCATAAAATAAATAAATACATTTTTAAAATAATTAAAATAAAAATTTAAAATTCAAGCCAAGTGGTGATACACAACTTTAATCCCAGAATTTGTGAGGCAGAAGGAGGTAGATCTTTGAGCTCAATGCCAGCCTGGTCTACAGAGTGAGTTCTAGGACAACCAAGGCTATTCAGGGAAACCAAGTCTCAAAAAGTCAAAATCAATTAATAAAATTGGAGAGGTCCTCTCAACACTGAAGGGTGCTGTCTTTGCCCAGATACAAGGGAGGCAGGCACAGGGCGGGAGGCAGAGACTGTGGGAAAGGCAGGCCAGGGCACAAGAAGGAAAATGTGGTGTGTGTCACATAAAAGGTTCCATTCCTTTGTGCTTTGTACTGAGGTGAGGAAAAGACCCTAAGCTGGGGAGCAAACACTTTGGCACAGCGTTCCCCACAGTACTGGGATATTGATGTCCCCTCTATTTTGCAACTTTGTCAGTGGGGTGGACACTTTTACAGTTCCTTTCTGAAGAAATAAAAATCGAGGCTAAGGATTTGACCACTGTGACCAAAAAGTTGGTAGCCCTTAATGGGATGAGCAGGCCAGGTGATATTATTCATGGAAGGACTCAGGCTGTCAGAGTATGGCCACCAGGTGGCAGCATCGGACAGCGCACAGGTGTGCACAGGGATCCTGGACTTCACCTGAGAGGCTGAGGCCCCTTGCTAGAAAGAGGACAGACAGGTGGGTGCATGATGACTGTCAAGGGCGGGGGGGGGGGGAGAGACATGAGGCCTCCTAGCTTGGGGATGGATCTCAATGAGGTAGTGGCGGGGACGCTGTCTGATCTGGGGACACAGCAAGGTTGCCCTTCGTGGCTCTGGTGTAAGTGCAAGGTGCATCTACCTCTCCTGTTAACTGTCCTCTTTAACTTGGAGGCTCCTTGGAGTCCTCCCCTTACTTCTGGTCCCTTTATTCTCTGTCATACTGAAAGACTCTCCAAGCCTTGCCTTTTCTCCCAGTCTCTGTTTTCCAATATCAGTGTCTTGCCACATCCAAAGACACCAGTGTGGGACCCTCTGTTTTCCCTCCTGTCTGTATCACCCACTGCAGGTCAGTGAAGAGAGACTGTTTTGGTTTTGTCCAAATTTCCTTTCCTTTGGTCCCCGTACTCCTGTGGCTTAGAAACCCTGCATCTCCCTCATTCTCCTGTAAGAAATTGCCCTGTGGTCTCTTTTCCACTTTCTGCCTGTTTCTCATTATCCATTGGCCCCTTTAAGTGCTTAAAAACAGAACCTTCCAGAGCCAGGTCAAGTGCAATTGGGATTTGTCTCCAGAGAATCCCCTCTCTACTTTAAATCTCTGGTGACTGACTCTAGGGATAGCAGAGGTGGGAAGAGGGAGTATGCCTCTTGCCAACCCCTGTTACAGAGCCTGACTGAGGCTCCTCCCCCAAGCTGAGCTGGGACCTCCTTGGGACAGTGCTGAAATTTCTCAACAACACTCACACTTCTGCCCCATTGAGAGAAATGGTTGCTAACTTGGATTTCTGGCCCTCCTGCCTCTGCCCAGGCCCCACTGTCTCTGTCTGTGTCCTGAGAGAGACTTCTGTGGTCCTTCATTCCCTGCTGACTGCCACCCTGTCCAGGCTGGGAGCCCCCTCTGGAATTATGTCTCAGGAAAGAGAAGGCCAGACACCCTGTGTAGCTGAGAAGAAGGTTGGGGTGGGTGGGCTGCAGAACTGAAGGGAAGTGTCTAGTACCAGTGTCCCTGATGGGCAGAATTAGAGCAGGTATTATTTCCTGTGAGTGTCTGGCATCTATCTAACACAGATGTATTGTTGCCTGAGGAAAGGGAGAGGTCATTAAAGTTGTATTAAATAACAGTAAAGTTTACTTGTGTGATGGTTGATATGTTCTTGACCTATTGGAATGTGTAGCCTTGTTGGAGTAGGTGTGTCACTGTAGGTATGGGCTTTGAGACCCTCATCTTAGAAGCCTGGAAGCCAGTGTTCAGCTAGCAGCCTTCAGATGAAGATGTATAGCTCTCAGTTCTTCTTCCACCATGCCTGCCTGGATGCTACTATGTTCTCGCCATAATGATATTGAATTGAACCTCTGAACATCTTAACTAGACCTAATTGATTTTTGTCCTTATAAGAACTGCCTTGACCATGGTGTCTATGCACAGC
>NC_141543.1:85785000-85912500 GCF_021556685.1 Rattus norvegicus
GAGAAAACAGGCAGACTGGTGGATGTAGGATGACTGACAAGGGTGGAAGACAGACATGTGTGTGGCATCTGAGCTAGAGGAAGGGGCATAAGGACTTAGTGACTGAGTTGCTGTCTGGTCTGGTGACACAGAAAGGTGACCCTTGGAGGCTCTGCTGTGAATGCTATATGCATCTCACATGCCCTGTTCCCTCTCCTCTGTAACTTGGCTGTGGGATACAGGTAACTTCTAGGAAGCCTCCCCTTATTTCTGGTCCCTTTATTACCTGTCATTCTGAGAAATTCTCCAAGCCTCAACTTCTCTCCCAGTCTTTGTTTCCAGCTTTACTGTCCTAATGGGTGCCACTTCCAAAGGTATCTGTTTGGGCCCCTCTGTTGTCCTGCTGTTTCCATCACCAACTGTGTCTCAGGGACCCTGCAGCTCCCTCATTCTCCTGCAAGGAATTGTCCCGTGGTCTCTCTCCCACTATCTGCCTGTGACTCTCATTATCCCTTGTTTCCTTTAATGCTCAAAATCAGAACCCTACAGAGTCAGCCCAAGTGCAATTGGGATCTGTTCCCAGAGAATCCCCCCTCTATTTTAAATCTCTGGAGACTATGGCTGGGGATTCAAAAGGGGGGAGGTGGGTGTGCCTCTTGCTGGAACCCCCTTGGGACAGTGCTGATATTTCCCAACAACATTCACACTTCTTCCCTCTTGAGAGAAATTGTTGCTAACTTGGATTTCTGGCCCTCCGGCCTCTGCCCAGGCCCCAATGTGTCTGTCTGTGTGCTTATAGAGAATTCTGTGGTCCTTCATAGCCTGCTGCCTGCCACCCTGCCAGACCGGGAGCCCCCCTGGAATTAGGTCTCAAGAAGAGGAGAAGGCCAGACACCCTGTGTAGTTGACAAGAGTGTTGGGGTGGGTGGGCTGGAGAAATGACGGGAAGTGTCTAGTACCCGTGTCCCTGATGGCAGTATGGAACAGGGGTTATTTCCTGTGAGTACCTGGCATCCATCCAACCTCCATGTATTCTTGTTGAGGAGAGGGGAGGAGATTAAAATTGTATTGAGATAACAGAAAGTTTTTCTTGTGTGATGGTTGGCATGTGCTTGGCCCAGATTGGCAGTATTGCAAACTGTGTCGAGATTGGAGTAGGAGTGTCGCTGTGACATTTGGCTTGGAGACCCTCATCCTATCTGGCTTGAAGTTACTGTTCAGCTTGTTTCTGATGAAGATGAAGAAGTCCTCCATTCTTCTTGCAGTATTCCTGCCTTGGGGCTGCCATATTCCTGCCTCCATGATATGAACTGGACATCTGAACCTGTTACCCAGCCCCAGTGAAATGTCTTTATAGAGGTGCCTTGGTCATGGTGTACATTCCCTGAGGTAAAAACCTAAGTAATAGACAAGTCGGTACCAGAACTGGGGTATTGCTGTCATACGTCTGAACATGCCTTTGTTTGGATGAATATGGATTTTATAGCTTTAAATATCCAAAGCACTGGACTGTTTTAAATGGGGATCATTGGGCCATCCTAGTAGGAATATGGAAGAATTTTGTACTCACACTGATGTGACTTGTTCAGACTTGGGCCATCAAGTTCCAGTGAAGTATTTCAACATGTGACTTAGATACTGTTGATGTACTGTTTTGGTTTAGAAGAATGTGGCTACTTTTGGCCCTTGACTGAAGAGTCTACCTCAGGCTCAGAGGAAGAGACTCAGATAAATTTCTTTGACATGGAAAGTCTCAGCAAAATCTTTGTTCTTTGGTTATTTCTCCTGAACAGACTTTTCAATGAGCTTAGCAAGCTGAAAAAGGAAAAATAAAAAGAAAAATGCACACTTCGAGTACTAAAGGAGCACCAAGAACTGCTATGGAGCTGAATTCTATGATAAAGATAATTGAATTTAATTGTGTGTTTACGTTCAGGTAAGATCCTACCCAGCAAAATGTAGATGCAGGCATGGTGGTACACACCTTTTATCCCAGGAGAAAAGGCCCAGGACATGAGTTCAAGACCATCCTGGGACAAAGCAGGCTCTAGGTGAAGAAAGGCTTAATCCGAGGGATAATAACACACACCTTTAATACAAGCGTTACAGGAGACTGAGCCCTGCAGATCTATTAGTTCCAGGACGGCCTGCAGAGCAAGGTCCAGGAATTCAAAGCTTAGGCAGAGTGGGACATGGGAAACAGAACGCTGGGAATGGAATGGGGGGGCGGGTCACGGTCTGGATGGCGCTCAGCAGAACTCAGCTGGTTCTTCCATGCGGCTCTGGCTTCCCAGATAGAAACAGAATGGATGACAGGGACGACTGATGTTGTTTAACTGGAGCTGAGCAATGAGCTGTGATTAAGAAGAGACCATTGTCGCTGAGGTGAGGGGAAGTATTTCCAGTGAGCTCAAAGTTGCTGTGTTCAGGGATAGCCAAGGTTGTACCACATGCTGCAGATGTACTTGCTAATGTGTGAGAGTCACCCAGGTGGTACTGGTTTTGAGGGCACAAAGCAGTGATGAAGAACCCCTGAGGCTTGGAATTGTGAGAGAGCATGGAAGGCCATTGGTGAAGGTGCAGCTTCAGTTGCAGTTGATGGTCCAGGACAGAAGAGGTCATGAAAAGGAACTGAGGCTTGGCACCATGAAGAGAGCCTATGAGAGGATATGGATGATGCCTACTTCATTGTGAGGGCCCCAGCATAGTGGAGATGCCAGTAATATGAGATGATCGCCAACAACAGCAGTGGCAGGTGAGTGGATCAACCAGAGCTTAGAACACTACAGTGTAGGCTCACCTGTGACACCATGACTTCTCTAAACCCTCACCCACTTCTCGAAACCCTCAGAAACTGAGTGGGAAAAGACTCTGTCAGACACCTGGAGAGAAGGCTCAGTGATTATTACTGCCTGCTACTTGTCAGTACTTAAGTTCAATTCCCAAAACCCGCATGGCAGGTCATAACCATCAGAAACACCAGGGGGATCTGTGACCTTCCCACACCGACGAATGCACATTTTAAACACGATATTCCAGCCAATGAACTTCAGGAGAGCCACTCTCTCAGGCCAAGCACTGATTGGAAAGCCCTAGACCATCTTCAATATGGTGGGGGGAAGGAGGCTGAGGTTTCCCTCCTCCTTTAGAAAGACTCCCACATCAAAACAAACCTGTCTACCCACACTCCCTCCATCACGACTTCTTTTCCCTGCACAGTAACATTTTGTCAGCATCTACTGCTCTCGCTAGGAGCCTGAATGTCCCTGGATTCCCTGTCTTGCCATCTTCTGTGGCAGCCAGAGGATCCCGCACTTGAAGCCAGCCTGTTCTACAGAGTGAGTCCAGGACAGCCCCCTGCCCTGCCTGCACACCTAAGCAGTGAGTTTCCCTAGTGCTGTCTGTCTGCAGAGAAACATTGGCCTTCAGCCCCCTGCAGGAAGCACAGTAAAGACCTCAGTAGGTGTCCAGGCACCTCCAACAGGAACTGTCTCCATTCCCTTCCACAGCCTGTGCACACTCCAAGCTCCAAGATGGCCTCAGTACCTCAGCCTCTGGACAAACCCTTCTTCTCTTTAGGAGTTCACCTTGGGTGGGCTGTAGCATTAGTGCCTGGAACCCCCTCTCAACAGAAGGTACAAGGTGGGGTCAGCCCCCCCACTACATCCAAGGTGTTCTAGGAAAGGAGGTGAAAAGAAGTGTTCCCTAGACCTCACTCCACACATTTCTATTCATGCTTCTCCAGGCTTTCTCCCAACTTTACCTTCTCTAGAAGGCTGTTTTCTGAATTGCTACTCCCTAATAGTCCCATGATTAATCCAGTTCTCGTCTCCTAGGAAATCATGTCACAGGAATAGAGTAGAATTGTATTGTCTTTCCAGGTCATTTCTTTTGACCCCCAAGATCCCAGGAAACACAAGGTCTAAGCTTTCCTTCACATCTTGGATTCTCCATCCTCCCAGCAGGTGCTCAGGGCAGTCAGTCACCATTGGAAGAAGCTGAAGTGTCTCCTTAGCCTCTGAACTGGTCCCCATCAGCACTTAGCAGCCAGACAGAACCTTGGGACCTGTGGTTTTTGCATTGCTATAGAGGTGCAGTGAGATCCTCTCAGCACAGGTATGGATGAAGAAGTCTCAGAGAGTCTGACCAATTCAGTCTTCACTGTCTTCCAGGCACAGACTCGCTTCTGTAGAATGGCAGAGTGAGCTGTCCAGTCTAGATGGGAAGACCACGACCAATGATTTTTTTTATATCTACCACAGAGTCCGGCAATTCTTAAAAAAATCAACAGTCTTTATTGTGTGACAGAGATTACAGATCTAGGTTAGATCTCATGACAAAAAGGGACAGCGGTATAAAAAGTACAATCAATGCAATCACAGTACAATAGACAGGATGGGATATGCAGTCATTCCATAGTCTTTGGCTGCCTCCAAGATTTTTGTGTGTGAGGTGGGTGATAGGGTTGCATAGCGAGTCCCTCTCATCTGGACAGTAAGACCTTCAGGCCTGAGGCTGTAGGGAGGACGTGTTTCAGTCCCAGTTGAATTCAGAACAACCTGCAGGAGAAGAGGCACATTTGTTTATCTTAATATCTTGGTACAAAAAAAAGGACAAATATGGTAGGAAGAGCCCTTCCCAATATATAGGCCCCCAGGCTCCAAACTATCATTTAAGCAGGTTGGGCAGCCGGCTATGAAACACATTAGTTATTGGGACAGAAAGACCCAACTTATGAATGGTTGGTAGGGGATCCACGGAGGTGACCCAAATGCTCTCTTGAGGAGCTTTGGAGGGTCTATTTGGAGGACTCTGATTATCCGCTGGTCTGAGGTCATGCTGCAGGCCTTTGCAGTTGGACATCACAAGGCCACAGATGCACAGGAGGGCGAAGATGACCCAAAAGACGATCAGTGCAAGGCTAGGGAGGTGGGGGATGGTATTGTCATAAGTTCCTAAGCCATATGCCCTTGCTGGACCTCCTCCATTCCCCAACCCACCCGGATTCTAGTGGATCCAGCCCTCAGTGAATGAAGCCCTTGGCTTACGTGAAGTGTTCAGTATCAGGATCCCAGTTCTTGCTTTCCTGACAGCATTCATTTTCACAGCATTTGAATCCTTTGGGGCAGTGTCTAGTCAGGACAAACAGGAATGGGGAGATACCAATGAAATCCGTGCCTCAAATGAAAGGGTCCCTTCTTCCCCAGATACCTAGGACCTAAAGTGCAAGCCTTCCTCAGTGGGTGTGGGGTACACATCTGTCCTGGGTTCACCGGCAGGAATTGGTCTGTGGACCTGAGACCTGAGGTCAGAGTTCTCCATGGCAGTAAGGGGCCCTTTTTCCTCAGGCAGAGTGATCTGCTGAGGATCTTACAGGGGAGGCAGGAGTGCCACACAGATCATTTTTGTCTCCCCCCTCCCAACCATGGAAGGTTGGGAATTATCAGGAGTTACAGACCAGCAGTTCTCAAGCATTGGCAAGGTGACAGGGGCTGTGGTTTCATTAAAAGTGATATGAATTACATATCTCTCCTCATATCCAGGGCAGAATCTGAGTACACACTGTCCCCACTGCCTACTGACGTTATCGACAACGTCCTATACTTACAAGTCTTCCCAGTTGCACACAGTCTGTGGGAGGAAAAAGACAGAGGTCAGTGGTCATAGCCTGGGAGTTGGGTCTCGGGTGCTAGAATTCTTTTCCAGCGGTGCAATGAATCAGACAGATGTGGGTAAACCAGGAGTTGATGACCATCAGTACAGAACTCAAATGAAGGCAGGACTTTGAGATATAAAGCCAAGGCGAGGCCTAATTCCGTAAAGGAATATCTGCCTCAGAAAGAACTGGGGCTACTCTCTGCTCAGACACTGTTCCAGACCGTGGGTCTCAGAATCTCAGTCCCTCCAACTACCATGTCCAGGGCAACAACTGGAGCCTATCTCTGCTCCCTCAGTAGCTGGGATTAAAGGCTTGAAGAACCAAGGAAGCTCCTTCACCCTTTTTATTATTGAGACAGGCAAGGTGATCACCGTGTTACCCTGGCTCGCCTGCAATATGGAGATCTACAGATCTCTGCCAAAGACCTCCGAATTAAAGATATGCCCCACTACCCTTGGATTCCACACACATCATTAGAACTTGGTCTAGGAAGCCACTTTTAGTGGATCCTTACCTCCACAGCCCCCCTCCCCCAGGGACAACCTCAGCCCCTCACTTCCCATACACCCACCAGTCACTGTCAGCAGTAGAGACAACTCTGAGAGTTCACCAAACACACTCATGTCCTATCCATCCTCAGGTCCCCGTGGGAAACCCGTGCCCTGTATTCTTCAGTATTTTGAGGCACACACGGTCTCCATACAGAATCCCATGCTGACCATAGCAGTAATGCATCAAGTACCATTGCCATGTGTGGTGGAGTATGCCTCAAATCTGAGAACTCCACAGTTTCTAGGGCAGCTAGAAGTAGACCCTGTGCCAAGCAAAGAAGACAAGGAAGGCAGCTTTGGCTTCGGTAAAGATCATTCCAGTAGCCTCCACGCCCTCCTACACAATCAGATATGTGCCTAGAAGAGGCAATGAACTACACCCCAAGGTCACCAGCCTTAGGACAACAGGGAAGGAAATTCTCCTCACCCAGACAAGCAAGTCAGGTGCCTCAATCTGACTCAGAGTGTAATAAGACATATCAAGACTAAAACGGGGGTCAAACATTCTATTCACGGCTCTACGTGGGACAAATACTCAGGAAACAACACAGTCCTGCCATGACTACAGGACCAGGTTTCCCAAGGGCCTCCCTCAGAGGTCCCTCCCTCCTTTTTCCCAGAACAGAACAGAAAAAAGTTACGGATTGCCAGTGGTTTAGTGAATTCCTGACATGGAAAGGCTGAGACTGGGCTCCAAGGAAAGCCTCTGCCTCATGGAGTCCTCCAAAGACAAAGAGTTTTGCTTACCTCATTTCTGCTTGCTCCTTGCAGACTGGATATCAGGCCAAAGATCAGAGTGAGTGTGTCCAGTACCCAGGATACCTGCATCCTTGCAAGAGTGCCTATGAGCTTAGATAAGGGCAGAGTTAACACACTGGAATTGGGCTGGATCAGGCTTAGAGCCTATCCAGAGCTCAGGGAAGGGAAGGAGAGAGGAGCTGGCCCTTCCTGAGTTTGAGGATGGAGGAATTGGGAGGTTAGCAGAGCTTGAATACCAACTTGGTGATTTGGATGGAGCTGAATGCTCTGGAACTTCCTCTCTTGTTCTGTGCTTAAATAGTGTTTAGAGCAGGGTGTGGCGACACACCTTTAATCCCATCACTAAACAGGGACAGCTCTGTTGAGTTCAAAACTACTATGATACCATATGTTGGATCCCGGAATGCCAGGGTTAAATTTCAAAAGCCCAGCGGTGTTAGCACAAGCCTTTAACTCCCCAGCACTCAGGACATAGAAAGAGGTGGATCTCTGGGGCTAGCCTGGTCTACGGAGGGGGTTCCTGGACAGCCAACACTCCATACAGAAACACTTTGGATGTCAGGAGGGGAAACTGTCTGGGGAGGTGACTCAGGGGTTATTGGAGCTGTCCTTGGACCTGGATTCTGTGTCCAGCATTTACATAGAAGATGGCTCACAATCATCAGAAAGTCTACTTTTAGGTCATACCATCTTCTGACCTCTGAGGGCATCAGGCATACATATGATGCACACACATCAGGGCAATAAATACTCATACAAATTAAAATGACATAAATAAACCTGAAAGAAACCAAGGCAGACCTTTTATGGACAGCCATGCCATTCAGTGGGGAAATGTGGTGAACTACAATCCTGATAATCTAAATTTTGTTTTATTTTGCTTTTAGAGACAGGGTATCTCTAAATAGCTCTGGATTTTCTGAAACTGACTACCCCGTTAATTAACTGATTGCCCAGTTAATCCTCCAATTCATAGAGATCCCCCTGCCTCTGCCCCCCTCTATATACTGATTAAAGTCATGTGCCTGTCCATCTACTTTTAAAAACTGAATTCGAGGGGGTTTTGTGGAGGAAAAAAAAAACTGAATAAGATCATTGGGACCCCTCTAGTGAAATGAGAAAGTCAAGGCCATGCACTTGACTGCAAACACACAGACACAGACACAGACACAGACACAGACACAGACACACACACACACACACACACACACACACACACAGAGAGAGAGAGAGAGAGAGAGAGAGAGAGAGAGAGAGAGAGAGAGAGAGGAACAGAGACAGAGACAGGGATGGAGAGATAGGAAGAGAGAGAACATAAGAGGGAGAGGGAGAAGCCTGGAGAGATGACTCAGTGGTTAAGAGCACTCAGTGCCCTTCCAGAGGTCCTGAGTTCAAATCGTGGCAACCAGGTGGTTGCTTACAACTATGTGAAATGGGATCTGATGCCCTCTTCTGGTGTGACTGAAGACAGTTAATAGCGTAGTTATACATAAAAAATAAATAAATCTTTAAAACAAAAAGATGAAGAGGGAGAGAGCTAGTGAGGGTGTGCATAAATGAAAAATTGTAATTATATATTTCATTTTTTTTTGGTTCTTTTTTTGTCGGTGCTGGGGATCGAACCCAGGGCCTTGCGCTTCTAGGCAAGTGCTCTACCATTGAGCTAAATCCCCAACCCCTATATATTTCTTATTATTCTTTTACTTTTTCAATTCAGTGTTTATTTGTGTAGCTCTCTTTGTCCTGGAACTCACTCTCTAGGTCAGGCGGGCCTCCAACTGAAGATACACACCCCGTAGGTCTCCAGAGGATGGGGATTAAACACATATGCCACATCTATCCCAAATAAAATACCCTTTAAATGAAAATTTTAAATTCAATCCAAGTGTTGGTGAAACACAGCTTTAGTCCCAGAATGTGGGAGGCCAAAGAAGGCAGATCTTTGAGCTCAATGCTAGCCTGGTCTCAAGAGGGAGTTGGAGGATAACCAAGGTTACTCAGAGAAACCCTGTCTCAAGAAATCAAAATCAATACATAAAACAGGAGAGATCCCCTCAACACTGAATGGTGATGTCCTTGCCCAGAGACAGGGAGGTATATGATGGGAAGGAGGCAGAGACTGGGGAAAGGCAAGTCAGTGCAGGAGAAGGATAATGGGGTATGTGTCACATAAAAGGTGCCATTCTTTGTGCTTTGACCAAGAGAAGAGGAAAAGACCCTGAGTTGGGGACGAAACACTTTGGCACAGCGTTCCCCACAGCACTAGGTTATTAGTGTTCCCTCCATTTTGTAATTTGTGAGAGATGTTGGTATCTTTCCTTTCTGTCTGAAGAAAAAATCGTGGCTAAGCACTTTGTCCATTGTGCCCAAAAAGTAGGTGTCCCTCACGGCGATGAGCAGGCCAGGTGGGATTCATGTTCAGAATCATGGAGTGAGAATATGGCCTCCAGGTAACAGCATAGGCCAGCGACTAGGTGGGCCCAGGCATTTAGGTCATGACTTGAGAGGCTCTGAGACCTTACGAGAAAGCAGCAGACTGGTGGATGTAGGATGACTGACCAGAGTGGAAGATGGACATGTGTGTGGCCTCTGGGCTAGAGGAAGAGGAATAAGGACTCAGTGACTGAGTTGCTGTCTGGTCTGCTGACACAGGAAGGTGACCCTTGGAGGCTCTGCTGTGAATGGCATGTGCATCTCACATGCCCTGTTCCCTGTCCTCTGGAACTTGGCTGTGGGATACAGGTAACTTCTAGGAAACCTCCCCTTATTTCTGGTCCCTTTATTACCTGTCATACTAAGAGATTCTCCAAGCCTCAACTTCTCTCCCAGTCTTTGTTTTCCAGCTTTACTGTCCTAATGGGTGCCACTTCCAAAGGCATCTATTTGGGCCCCTCTGTTGTCCTGCTGTTTCCATCACCAACTGTGTCTCAGGGACCCTGCAGCTCCCTCATTCTCCTGCAAGGAAATGTCCTGAGGTCTCTCTCCCACTATCTGCCTCTGATTCTCATTATCCCTTGTTTCCTTTAATGCTCAAAATCAGAACCTTCCAGAGTCAGGCCAAGTGCAATTGGGATCTGTTCCCAGAGAATCCCGTCTCTATTTTAAATCTCTGGAGACTGAGGCTGGGGATTCAAAAGGTGGGAGGTGGGTGTGCCTCTTGCTGGAACCCCCTTGGGACAGTCCTGATATTTCCCTACAACATTCACACTTCTGCCCTTTTGAGAGAAATTGTTGCTAAGTTGGATTTCTGGCCCTCCGTCCTCTGCCCAGGACCCACTGTGTCTGTCTGTGTCCTGAGAGAGACTTCTGTGGTCCTTCATTCCCTGCTGCCTGCCACCATGCCAGACCGGGAGCCCCCTCTGGAATTAGGTCTCATGAAAGAGGAGAAGGCCAGACAACCTGAGTACTTGAGAAGAGGGTTGGGGTGGTTGGGCTGGAGAAATGAAGGGAAGAGTCTAGTACCTGTGTCCCTGATGGCAGTATGGAACAGGGGTTATTTCCTGTGAGTATCTGGCATCCATCCAACGTCCATGTTTTCTTATCAGAGGAGAGGGGAGGAGATTAAAATTGTATTGAGATAACATAAAGTTTTTCTTTTCTTGTGTGAGGTTGGCATGTGCTTGGCCCAGATTGGCAGTATTGCAAACTGTGGCCTTGTCAGAGTAGGAGTGTCGCTGTGACATTTGGCTTGGAGACCCTCATCCTATCTGGCTTTAAGTTACTGTTCAGCTTGTTTCTGATGAAGATGAAGAAGTCCTCCATTCTTCTTGCAGTATGCCTGCCTTGGGGCTGCCATATTCCTGCCTCCATGATATGAACTGGACATCTGAACCTGTTACCCAGCCCCAGTGAAATGTCTTTATAGAGGTGACTTGGTCATGGTGTCTGTTCCCTGAGGTGAAACCCTACCTAACAGAGAAGTTGGTACCAGAACTGGGGTATTGCTGTCATATGTCTGAACATGCCTTTGTTTGGATGAATATGGATTTTAGAGCTTTAAATATCCAAACACTGGAATGTTTTCATTGGGGATCATTGGGCCATCCTAGTAGGAATATGGAAGAAGTTTGTACTGACACTGATGTGACTTGTTGAGACTTGGGCCATGAGGTTCCAGTGAAGTATTTCAACATGTGACTTAGATACTGTTGATGTACTGTTTTGGTTTAGAAGAATGTGGCTACTTTTGGCCCTTGACTGAGGAGTCTATCTCAGGCTCAGAGGAAGAGACTCAGATAAATTTCTTTGACATGGGAAGTCTCAGCAAAATCTTTGTTCTTTGGTTATTACTCCTGAACAGACTTTTCAATAAGCTTAGCAAGCTGAAAAAGGAAAAATAAAAAAAAATATACACTTTGAGTAGTAAAGGAGCACCAGGAAGTGCTATGGAGCTGAATTCTATGATAAAGATGATTGAATTTAATTGTGTGTTTAACTTCAGGTAAAATCCTACCCAGCAAAATGTAGATGCAGGCATGGTGGTACATACCTTTTATCCCAGGAGAAAAGGCCCAGGACATGAGTTCAAGACCATCCTGGGACAAAGCAGGCTCTAGGTGAAGAAAGGCTTAATCCCAGGGATAATAACACACACCTTTAATACAACGTTACAGGAGACTGAGCCCTGCAGATCTATTAGTTCCAGGACAGCCTGCAGAGCAAGTTCCAGGAATTCAAAGCTTAGGCAGAGTGGGACATGGGAAACAGAACGCTGGGAATGGAATGGGGGAGCGGGTCATGGTCTTGATGGCGCTCAGCAGAACTCAGCTGGTTCTTCCATGCGGCTCTGGCTTCCCAGATAGAAACAGAATGGATGACAGGGACGACTGATGTTGTTTAACTGGAGCTGAGCAATGAGCTGTGATTAAGAAGAGACCATTGTCCCTGAGGTGAGGGGAAGTATTTCCAGTGAGCTCAAAGTTGTTGTGTTCAGGGATAGCCAAGGTTGTACCACATGCTGCAGCTGTACTTGCTAATGTGTGAGAGTCACCCAGGTGGTACTGGTTTTGAAGGCACAAAGCAGTGATGAAGAACACCTGAGGCTTGGAATTGTGAGAGAGCATGGAAGGCCATTGGTGAAGGTGCATCTTCAGTTGTAGTTGATGGTCCAGGACAGAAGAGGTCATAAAAAGGAACTGAGGCTTGGCACCATGAAGAGAGCCTATGAGAGGATATGGGTGATGCCTACTTCATTGTGAGGACCCCTGCATATTGGAGATGCCAGTAATATGAGATGATCGCCAACAACAGCAGTGGCAGGTGAGTGGATCAACCAGAGCTTAGAGCACTAGAGTGTAGGCTCACCTGTGACACCATGACTTCTCTAAACCCTCAGCCACTTCCCTAAACCCTCAGAAACTGAGTGGGAAAAGACTCTGTCAGACGCCTGGAGAGAAAGCTCAGTGGTTATTAATGCCTGCTACTTGTCAGTACTTAAGTTCAATTCCCAACACCCGCATGGCAGTTCATAACCATCTGAAACACCAGGGGACCTGTGACCCTCCCAAAACACCGATGAATGCACATTTTGAACATGATTTTCCAGCCAATGAACTTCAGGAGAGCCATTCTCTGCAGGCCAAGCACTGATTGGAAAGCCCTAGACCATCTTCAATATGATGGGGGACAAGGAGGCTGAGGTGTCCGTCCTCCTTTAGAAAGACTCCCACATCAAAACAAACCTGTCTCCCCACACTCCCTCCATCACGACTTCTTCTCCCTGCACAGTAACATTTTGTCAGCATCTACTGCTCTCGCTCAGAACCTTAATGTCCCTGGATTCCCTGTCTTGCCATCTTCTGTGGCAGCCAGAGGATCCTGCACTTGAAGCCAGCCTGCTGGCAAGACCACACACCTTTACTCCCATCACTAAGCAGGCACAGCTCTGTGAGTTCAAAACTACAATCTATTGGATCTGGGACAGCCAGGGTTAAATTTAAAAAGACCAGTGGTATTAGCACAAGCCTTTAATTCCCCAGAACTCAGGACAGAAAGAGGTGGATCTCTGAGGCTAGCCTGGGCTACGGAGGGGATTCCAGGAGAGCCAAGACTTCACACAGAAACCCTTTGGGTGTCAGGAGGGGAAATGTCTGGGGAGGTGACTCAGGGGTTAGGAGCAGCTGTCCTTGGACCTGGATTCTGTGTCCAGCATCTTCATAGAAGATGGCTCATAATCGTCTGAAAGTCTACTTTTAGATCATCCCATCTTCTGAACTCTGAGGGCATCATTCATGCATATGGTGTACATACATGAGGCCAATCAATACTCATAGAAATAAAAATGACATAAATATACCTTAAAAAAAACAAACCTTTAAGGCCAGTCAGGTGACTCAGTGGGGATGGAGAGATAGGAAGAGGGAGAACAAAAGATGGAGAGGGAGAGGCCTGGAGAGATGGCTCAGTGGTTAAGAGCACTCAGTGCTCTTCCACAGGTCCTGAGTTGACATCGGGGCAAGCAGGTGGTGGATCACAACTATGTGAAATGGGATCTCATGCCCTCTTCTGGTGTGACTGAAGACAGTTAACACCGTAGTTATATATAAAAAATAAATAAATCTTTAAAACAAAAAGATGAAGAGGGAGGGAGCGAGTGAGGGTGTGCATGAATGAAAAATTGTAATGTAAATACTTCTTATTATTCTTTTACTTTTTCCAGTCAGTGTTTCTGTGTGCAGCTCTCGTTGTCCTGGAACTCACTCTGTAGGCCAGGCAGGTCTCCAACTGAAGATACACACCCCGTAGGTGTGCAGAGGATGGGGATTAAACACATGTGCCACATCTATCCCATATAAAATACCCTTTAAATGAAAATTTTATATTCAATCCAAGGGGTGGTGAAACACAGCCTTAGTCCCAGAATGTGGGAGGCCAAAGTAGGCAGATCTTTGAGCTCAATGCTAGCCTGGTCTCAGGAGGGCGTTGGAGGATAACCAAGGCTACTCAGAGAAACCCTGTCTCAAGAAATCAAAATCAATACATAAAACAGGACAGATCCTCTCAACACTGAATGGTGATGTCCTTGCCCAGAGACAGGGAGGCATATGATGGGAAGGAGGCAGAGACTGTGGAAAGGCAAGTCATAGCAGGAGAAGGATAATGGGGTATGTGTCACATAAAAGGTGCCATTCCTTTGTGCTTTGACCAAGAGGGGAGGAAAAGACCCTGAGTTGGGGAAGAAACACTTTGGCACAGCGTTCCCCACAGCACTGTGTTATTAGTGTTCCCTCTGTTTTGTAAATTGTGTGGAGATGTTGTTATCTTTCCTTTCTGTCTGAAGAAAAAATCGTGTCTAAGCACTTTGTCCATTGTGGCCTAAAAGTTGGTGGCCCTCAAGGCGATGAGCAGGCCAGGTGGGATTCATGTTCAGAATCAGGGAGTGAGAATATGGCCACCAGGTAACAGCATAGGACAGCGACTAGGTGGGCCCAGGCATTTAGGTCATGACTTGAGAGGCTCTGAGACCTTACGAGAAAGCAGGCAGACTGGTGTATGTAGGGTGACTGACAAGGGTGGAAAAGAGACATGTGTGTGGCCTCTGAGCTAGAGGAAGAGGAATAAGGACTCAGTGACTGAGTTGCTGTCTGGTCTGCTGACACAGGAAGGTGACCCTTGGAGGCCCTGCTGTGAGTGCTATGTGCATCTCACATGCCCTGTTCCCTGTCCTCTGTAACTTGGCTGTGGGATACAGGTAACTTCTAGGAAGCCTCCCCTTATTTCTGGTCCCTTTATTACCCGTCATACTGAGAGATTCTCCAAGCCTCAACTTCTCTCCCAGTATTTGTTTTCCAGCTTTACTGTCCTAATGGGTGCCACTTCCAAAGGCATCTATTTGGGCCCCTCTGTTGTCCTGCTGTTTCCATCATCAACTGTGTCTCAGGGACCCTGCAGCTCCCTCATTCTCCTCCAAGGAATTGTCCTGTCGTCTCTCTCCCACTATCTGCCTCTGATTCTCATTATCCATGGCTCCTTTAATACTCAATATCCGAAGCTTCCAGAGCCAGCCCAAGTGCAATTGGGATCTGTTCCCAGAGAATCCTCTTTCTATTTTAATTCTCTGGAGACCGAGGCTAGGGACACAAAAGGTGGGAGGTGGGTACACCTCATGCTGGAACCCCCTTGGGACAGTGCTGGTATTTCCCAACAACATTCACACTTCTGCCCTCTTGAGAGAAATTGTTGCTAAGTTGGATTTCTGGCCCTCCGGCCTCTGCCCAGTCCCCACTGTGTCTGTCTGTGTCCTGAGAGAGACTTCTGTGGTCCTTCATTCCCTGCTGCCTGCCACCCTGCCAGACAGGGAGCCCCCTCTGGAATTAGGTCTCATGAAAGAGGAGATGGCCAGACACCCTGTGTAGTTGACAAGAGTGTTGGGGTGGGTGGGCTGGAGAAATGAAGGGAAGGGTCTAGTACATATGTCTTTGAAAGGCAGTATGGAACAGGGGTTATTTCCTGTGAGTATCTGGCATCTATCCAACCTCCATGTATTGTTGTCAGAGGAGAGGGGAGGAGATTAAAGTTGTATTGAGATAACAGAAAGTTTTTCTTGTGTGATGGTTGGCATGTGCTTGGCCCAGATTGGCAGTATTGCAAACTGTGGCCTTGTCAGAGTAGGAGTGTTGCTGTGACATTTGGCTTGGAGACCCTCATCCTATCTGGCTTGAAGTTACTGTTCAGCTTGTTTCTGACGAAGATGAAGAAGTCCTCCATTCTTCTTGCAGTATGCCTGCCTTGGGGCTGCCATATTCCTGCCTCCATGATATGAACTGGACATCTGAACCTGTTACCCAGCCCCAGTGAAATGTCTTTATAGAGGTGACTTGGTCATGGTGTCCGTTCCCTGAGGTGAAACCCTAACTAACAGAGAAGTCGGTACCAGAACTGGGGTATTGCTGTCATAGGTCTGAACATGCATTTGTTTGGATGAATATGGATTTTAGAGCTTTAAATATGCAAAGCACTGAACTGTTTTAAAAGGGGATCATTGGGCCATCCTAGTAGGAATATGGAAGAATTTTGTACTGACACTGATGTGACTTGTTGAGACTTGGACCATGAGGTTCCAGTGAAGTATTTCAACATGTGTCATAGATACTGTTTATGTACTGTTTTGGTTTAGAAGAATGTGGCTACTTTTGGCCCTTGACTGAAGAGTCTACCTCAGGCTCAGAGGAAGAGACTCAGATAAATTTCTTTGACATGGGAAGTCTCTGCAAAGTCTTTGTTCTTTGGTTATTTCTCCTGAACAGACTTTTCAATGAGCTTAGCAAGCTGAAAAAGGAAAAAAAAATATGTACACTTCGAGTACTAAAGGAGCACCAGGAAGTGCTATGGAGCTGAATTCTATGATAAAGATAATTGAATTTAATTGTGTGTTTCCCTTCAGGTAAGATCCTACCCAGCAAAATGTAGATGCAGGCATGGTGGTACACACCTTTTATCCCAGGAGAAAGGCCCAGGACATGAGTTCAAGACCATCCTGGGACAAAGCAGGCTCTAGGTGAAGAAAGGCTTAATCCCAGGGATAATAACACACACCTTTAATACAAGTGTTACAGGAGACTGAGCCCTGCAGATCTATTAGTTCCAGGACAGCCTGCAGAGCAAGTTCCAGGAATTCAAAGCTTAGGCAGAGTGGGACATGGGAAACAGAACGCTGGGAATGGAATGGGGGAGCGGGTCATTGTCTTGATGGCGCTCAGCAGAACTCAGCTGGTTCTTCCATGCGGCTCTGGCTTCCCAGATAGAAACAGAATGGATGACAGGGAAGACTGAGGTTGTTTAACTGGAGCTGAGCAATGAGCTGTGATTAAGAAGAGACCATTGTCGCTGAGGTGAGGGGAAGTATTTCCAGTGAGCTCAAAGTTGCTGTGTTCAGGGATAGCCAAGGTTGTACCACATGCTGCAGCTGTACTTGCTAATGTGTGAGAGTCACCCAGGTGGTACTGGTTTTGAAGGCACAAAGCAGTGATGAAGAACCCCTGAGGCTTGGAATTGTGAGAGAGCATGGAAGGCCATTGGTGAAGGTGCAGCTTCAGTTGTAGTTGATGGTCCAGGACAGAAGAGGTGATGCAAAGGAACTGAGGCTTGGCACCATGAAGAGAGGATATGGGTGACGTCTACTTCAATGTGAGGACTCCAGCACATAGGAGATGCCAGTAGCATGAGATGATCACAAAGAACAGCAGTGGTTGTTGATTGGATCAACCTGAGCATAGAGGGCTACAGTGTAGGCTCACCTGTGACACCATGACTTCTCTAAACCCTCAGCCACAGTAGAAACTGAGTGGAAACAGACTCACTCAGAGGCCTGGAGAGAGGGCTCCGAGGTTATTAATGCCTGCTACTTGGCAGTACTTAGGTTCAATTCCCAACACCCGCATGGCAGGACATAACCATCTGAAACACCAGGGGGACCTGTGACCCTCCCACGACACCGATGAATGCACGTTTTAAACATGATTTTCCACCCACTGAACTTCAGGAGAACCACTCTCTCAGGCCAAGCACTGATTGGAAAGCCCTAGATTATCTTCAATATGGTGGGGGGGAAGGAGGCTGAGGTGTCCCTCCTCCTTTAGAAAGATTCCCACATCAAAACAAACCTGTCTACCCACACTCCCTCCATCACGACTTCTTTTCCCTGCACAGTAACATTTTGTCAGCATCTACTGTTCTCGCTCAGAGCCTGAATGTCCCTGGATTCCCTGTCTTGCCATCTTCTGTGGCAGCCAGAGGATCCCGCACTTGAAGCCAGCCTGCTCTACAGAGTGAGTCCAGGACAGCCCCCTGCCCTGCCTGCACACCTAAGCAGTGAGTTTCCCTAGTGCTGTCTGTCTGCAGAGAAACATTGGCCGTCAGCCCCCTGCAGGAACCACAGTAAAGACCACAGTAGGTGTCCAGGCACCTCCAACAGGAACTGTCTCCATTCCCTTCCACAGCCTGTGCACACTCCAAGCTCCAAGATGGCCTCAGTACCTCAGCCTCTGGACAAACCCTTCTTCTCTTTAGGATTTCACCTTGGGTGGGCTGTAGCTAATGCCTGGAACCCACTCTCAACAGAAGGTACAAGGTGGGGTCAGCCACCCACTACATCCAAGGGATTCTAGGAAAGGAGGTGAAAAGAAGTGTTCCCTAGACCTCACTCCACACTTTTCTATGCATGCAGGCTTCTCCAAGCTTTCTCCCAACTTTACCTTCTCTTGAAGGCTGTTTTCTCAATTGTTACTCCCTAATAGTCCCACGATTAAGCCTGTTCTTGTCTGCTAGGAAATCATGTCACAGGAATAGAGTAGAATTGTATTGTCTTTCCAGTTCATTTCTTTTGAGCCCCCAAGATCCCAGGAAACACAAGGTCTAAGCTTTCCTTCACATCTTGGATTCTCTATCCTCCCAGCAGGTGCTCAGGTCAGTTATTCACCATTGGAAGAAGCTGAAGTGTCCCATTACCCTCTGAACTGGTCCCCATCAGCACTCAGCAGCCAGACAGAACCTTGGCACCTGTGGTTTTTGCATTGCTATAGAGGTGCAGTGAGATCCTCTCAGCACAGGTATGGATGAAGACGTCTCAGAGAGGCTGACCAGTTCAGTCTTCACTGTCTTCAGGCACAGCCTCGCTGCTCTAGAATGGCAGAGTGAGCTGTCCAGTCTAGATTGAGGACCACGACCAATGACGTTTTATATCCACTACAGACTCGGCGAATTATTAAAATTCAACAGGTTTTATTTTGGGACAGAGATTACAGATCCAGGATAGTTCCCATGACAATAGGGGAGGGGACAGCGGTATACAAAATCAATAAATTAATTCAAAGAACAAATGACAGGATGGGATAGGCAGTCATTCCATGGTCTTTGGCTTCCTCCAAGATGTTTGTGTGTGTCATAGCTCAAATGGTTGCATAGCGAGTCCCTCTCCTCTGGCCAGTAGGGCGCTCAGGCCTGAGACTGTAGGGAGGAGGTCGTTCTGTGCGTGTTGAGTTCAGGACAACCTGCAGGAGAAGAGGCTCATTTGCTTTATTTGGAGTCTGCTTAAAAAAAGGACAAATGTGGTTGGCAGAGCCCTTCCCAGTCCATACTCCCTCAGCCTGCAAAACATTATTTCAGCAGATTGGAAAGCCAGCTATGAAACACATTGGGCATGGGGACAGAAAGACCCACCTGACTGTAGGTTGGTAGGGGATCCAAGGAGGTGACCCAAATGCTCTCTAGAGGCGCGATGGAGGATGTGTCTTGAGGAGTCTGATGATCAGCTGCTCTGAGGTCATGGTGAAGTCGTTTGCACTTGCACATCACAAGGCCACAGATGTACAGGAGGACGATAATGACCAATGAGATGATGAACACGATCCTAGGGAGGTGGGCATGGTATTGTCATAAGTGCCGAGGCCATGCTCCCTTGCTCTACCTCTTCTGTCCCTCACCCTCACCCTGTCTCTGGTGAACCCAGCCCTCAGTGAATGATGCCCTGGAGGGGTGAACCTCTGCTTACCTGAGGGGGTCATTTTCAGGATCCCAGATTTTTCTTTCCTGACAGCATTCATTCTCACAGCATATGAATCCTTTGGGGCAGTGTCTAGTCAGGACGAACAAGCATGGGGAGATACTGATGACATCGCAGCCTCAAAGCAAAGGGTCCCTGCTTCCCTAGACACCTAGGTCCTTCAAGTGCAAGTCACCCTTAGTGTGTGGGGGTACAGATCCCTCTGGGGCTCACTGGGAAGGATTGCGGTATGGACCTGAGACCTGGGTTCACAGTTCTCCATGGCAGTAGTGTGCCCTTGTTCCTCAGGCAGAGTGGTCTGCTGAGGATCTTACACGGGAGGCAGGAGTGCGATACTGACCATTTGTCTCCCCCCTCCCACCTATGGAAGGTTGGGAATTAGCAAGGGTTACAGACCTGCAGATCCCATGGTTGGGTAAGGTGACAGGGGCTGTGGTTTCAGCATAGTGATTTTAATTAGGTGTCTGTCACCTTATCCAGGGCCAAATCTGAGCACATACCTGACCCCCCTGCCTTTATTGACACCATCGACGAAGTCCCATACTTACAGGTCTTCACAGTTATTCACAGTCTGTGGAAGGAAAAAGACAGAGGTCAGAGGTCAAAGCCTGGGAGTTGGGTCTGGGCTATTAGAGTGCTTGTTCAGCATGGCAATAGTACTTGCTATTTAGTACAGAACTCAAGAGAAGGCTGGACTATCCATGGCTGCACAGGCAAGGTGAGGACATATAGGAAACAAGAATCTATGTCTCAATAAGAACTAAAGCTAGATATAGTATATCCTTTCAGACAGGCCCTCCAACTACCATGTCCAGGTTCAAATACAGAAGCCTACCTCTGGCTACCCAAGTGCTAGGCTTAAAATCTTGACTTACCATGGGAGCCCCCTAACAAGTTTGTATTGACACAGGCAAGTGTGTCCTGGCTTGTCCTGGCTCGCCTGGAATTCAGAGATCTACTTGTCTCTGCCTCCATCTTCTGGATTAAAGATGGTCACCCTAACCCTGGCTCCCTCTTGGAAATTGTCCTATGAAGCTTCCCATAGTAGATCCTTAGATTCGGAGACTCCCAGAAAGCAACCTAAGCACCACGTTGCACCTACACCCTTGACTCACTGTCATCAGTCGACACCACTCTGGGAGTTCACTAAACACACTCATGTCCTATCCATCCTCAGGTCCCCATGGCAAACCCTTGCCCTGTATCCTTCAGTATTTTGAGACGCTCAGTGTCTCCATACAGAATTCCATGCTGTCATTAGTAGTACTGTGTAAGGTCTTAATTAGAACTCTCTTCCTCCAGGTATTAAGGCATTGCCCTTTCTGGCTACTTCACTTCAAACCATCACCATGTGTGGTGGTGCATGCCTCCAATCTGAGAACTCCACAGGTTCTAGGGCAGCTAGACGTAGACCCTGTGCCAACCAATGAAGACAAGGAAGGCAGCTTTGGCTTTTATAATGATCCTTACATTAGCTTTTCTCTTGTTAAAGAGCAGAGGAAAGGACAGGTGACAGTCACAGCTGGGTCATCTCTTCTCAATGCTCACACTCCCTGTGTTCTTTGGTAAGGATGGGTACAGTAAGCTGAAGACACAAGGGCCCAGGAACTCATACACATGCTCCTTTAACTCGCTCTCTCCCTCCCTCCCTCCCCGTCTCCCTCCTCCTCCCTCCTACTCCATTCTTCCATTCTTATCCGTCCCTCTCCCTTTCTCTCTCTCTCTCTCTCTCTCTCTCTCTCTCTCTCTCTCTCTCTCTCTCTCTCTCCTCTCCCCACTTGTCCAAATACCACTGTCTTGTCTTGGACTGTATTTTTGTCAAGACAAGATTTCTCTGTGCACCCCTGGCTGTCCTGGAACAGGCTCTGTAGACCAAGCTGCCCTAGGAGTCAGATCCACCTGCCTCTGCCTCCCCAGTGCAGGGAATAAAGGTGTGTGCTGCTGACACCACTGGGCTCCTCTGCTAACTACATTTAAACAGAAGTTAAGGCAGGCATGGTAGACCCACCCTCTAACTCCTTTTAATTCCAATGCTGGGATACCAATGCAGATCTGTGGTGAATTCACAGTTAGTACAATCTACATAGTGACAGCCTGTGTCAAAAAAAAAAAAAATGACAGGTTTAATAAACTGGATCCGGATTATTCCCTGACCCACCTTAACCATGTGGTCAGATCAGGATGGTTGGGAGCCTGAATATTAGTAAGCATGGATTTATCAGATCTGATTGGTGTTTTGACAACACTTGTAATTGGATCTGCAGAGAGGGTCAAAAAGGATGGGGAGGTCGCAGTTGGAAGCGTCTTGAACCTGGGTTCACTCATACGTGGCCTTGGATGGAGAATTAGGGGCTTCAAACAGCCAATGAGCACTGTTCTGGGGAGCTGACTTGGGAAGTCACTTACCACAGGCCCACCACCCAGAATATTATCAACCAAGATTGTAAATTTGATCCCAGTCCTCCAGAGGCAGAGGCAGAGGCAGAGGCAGAGTTGAGGCCATCCTGGACTAACGAGTTCTAGTATATCCTCAGCTAGAGGAACCATGTCTCAAAAAACAAAAGAAACCAAAAGATTGTAGGTTTAAAAGGCTTCTTCTGACCACTTCTCAGGAAAACCTGCCAACCCAAGTCACTTAAAGAGTTTGAAGAGAAAGAGAGCTCCAATCCTCCCTCCCTGAGATCAGAGTAGAAGGACACCCAGCCTAGGAAGCCAAGTTGACTGTGAGATCAAGTTCAAACTAATTAGAGAAGTGAGAGAACCTCCACCTCCCTGGTACACAAACAGATAAGTCAGAGTGAATGAATAAACAACACCCCAAGGTCACTAGCCATGCAGGGTCAGGGAAGCAGAGACACCTAATCCAGACAAGCGAGACCTCAGGATCCTCAGCATGACTCAGAGGCATGCAAAGGCTAAACCGGGGGTCACAGCCCCTATTCAGGGCTGTGCTTGGATCCACTTCCCACTTAACAACACAGTCCTGCCCAAAATAGGGGCCCAGGTTTACCCAGGGCCTCCTTGTGGACCCTACTTCCACTTTCCAAAAACAGAGTAGGAAGGAAGTTACCAATGCCTGTGGTTAAGGGAATTCCTGTCAAGATAAAGCTGGGACAGGGCTCCAAGGCAAGCCTCTGCCCCCAAAGAGTCCTCCAAAGTCACAGAGTCCTGCTTACCTCATTGGAGCTTACTCCTTGCAATCCGAATAGTGTTCCGAAGATCATGGTGAGGGCTCCTGGGACCCAGGCTTCCTGCATCCTGACAGGAGGGCCAATGAGCTTAGATGTGTAAGGACCCAGGAACTGGGCAAGACCTTACCAACTTCTCTCCTCCTATGGGGCCCAGCAGTGGTGTTGGGCTGGACCAGGTCTTAGAGCCTAGCCAGAGCTCAGGGAAGAGAAGTAGAGAGGGTCTGGCCTTGTTGAGTTTGAGGATGGAGGAATTGGGAGGTTAGAGAGTTTGATTTACCAACTTGGTGAGTTGGATGGAGCAGAACACTCTAGAACTTAGTCTGTTGTTCTGTGCTTAAATAGTGTTTAGAGCAGGGCAAGACCACACACCTTTAATCCCATCTCTAAGCAGGCACAGCTCTGTGAGTTCAAAACTACAATCTATTGGATCCGGGACAGCCAGGGTTAAATTTCAAAAGCCCAGTGGTGTTAGCACAAGCCTTTAATTCCCCAGCACTCAGGACAGAAAGAGGTGGATCTCTGAGGCTAGCCTGGGCTACGGAGGGGGTTCCTGGACAGCCAAGACTTCACACAGAAACCCTTTGGGTGTCAGGAGGGGAAATGTCTGGGGAGGTGACTCAGGGGTTAGGAGCAGCTGTCCTTGGACCTGGATTCTGTGTCCAGCATCTTCATAGAAGATGGCTCATAATCATCTGAAAGTCTACTTTTAGATCATCCCATCTTCTGAACTCTGAGGGCATCATGCAGGCATATGGTGTACATACATGAGGCCAATCAATACTCATAGAAATAAAAATGACATAAATATACCTTAAACAAAACAAACCTTTAAGGTCAGTCAGGTGATTCAGTGGGGATGGAGAGATAGGAAGAGGGAGAACAAAAGGTGGAGAGGGAGAGGGCTGGAGAGATTGCTCAGTGGTTAAGAGCACTCAGTGTTCTTCCAGAGTTGACTTCGTGGGAAGCTCTGAGTTGACATGGTGGCTCACAACTATGTGAAATGGGATCTGATGCCCTCTTCTGGTGTGACTGAAGACAGTTAACAGCGTAGTTATATATAAAATATAAATAAATCTTTAAAAAAAAGGTGAAGAAGGAGAGAGCTAGTGAGGGTGTGCATGAATGAAAAATTATAATTTAAATGATTCTTATTATTCTTTTACTTTTTCCATTCAGTGTTTCTGTGTGTAGCTCTCGTTGTCCTGGAACTCACTCTGTAGGCCAGGCAGGCCTCCAACTGAAGATACACACCCCATAGGTATCCAGAGGATGGGGATTAAACACATGTGCCACATCTATCCCATATAAAATACCCTTTAAATGAAAATTTTAAATTCAACCCAAGGGGTGGTGAAACACAGCGTTAGTCCCAGAATGTGGGAGTTAAAGTAGGCAGATCGTTGAGCTCAATGCTAGCCTGGTCTCAAGAGGGCGTTGGAGGATAACCAAGGTTACTCAGAGACACCCTGTCTCAAGAAATCAAAATCAATACAGAAAACAGGAGAGATCCTCTCAACACTGAATTGTGATGTCCTTGTCCAGAAATAGGGAGGCATATGATGGGAAGGAGGCAGAGACTGGGGAAAGGCAAGTCATTGCAGGAGAAGGTTAATGGGGTATGTGTCACATAAAAGGGGCCATTCCTTTGTGCTTTGACCAAGAGAGGAGGAAAAGACCCTGAGTTGGGGAAGAAACACTTTGGCACAGCGTTCCCCACAGCACTGTGTTATTAGTGTTCCCTCTGTTCTGTAATTTGTGGGGAGATGTTGGTATCTTTCCTTTCTGTCTGAAGAAAAAATCGTGGCTAAGCACTTTGTCCATTGTGCCCAAAAAGTTGGTGTCCCTCACGGTGATGAGCAGGCCAGGTGGGATTCATGTTCAGAATCAGGGAGTGAGAATATGGCCACCAGGTAACAGCATAGGCCAGCGGCTAGGTGGGCCCAGACATTTAGGTCATGACTTGAGAGGCTCTGAGTCCTTACGAGAAAGCAAGCAGACTGGTGGATGTAGGCTGACTGTCAAGGGTGGAAGACAGACATGTGTGTGGCATCTGAGCTAGAGGAAGGGGCATAAGGACTTAGTGACTGGGTTGCTGTCTGGTCTGCTGACACAGGAAGGTGACCCTTGGAGGCTCTGCTGTGAATGCTATGTGCATCGCACATGCCCTGTTCCCTGTCCTCTGTAACTTGGCTGTGGGATACAGGTAACTCCTAGGAAGCCTCTCCTTATTTCTGGTCCCTTTATTACCTGTCATACTAAGAGATTCTCCAAGCCTCACCTTCTCTCCCAGTATGTGTTTTCCAACTTTACTGTCCTAATGGGTGCCACTTCCAAAGGTATCTGTTTGGGCCCCTCTGTTGTCCTGCTGTTTCCATCACCAACTGTGTCTCAGGGACCCTGCAGCTCCCTCATTCTCCTGCAAGGAATTGTCCTGTCGTCTCTCCCACTATCTGCCTCTCTTTCTCATTATCCATGGCTCCTTTAATACTCAATATCCGAAGCTTCCAGAGCCAGCCCAAGTGCAATTGGGATCTGTTCCCAGAGAATCCTCGTTCTATTTTAATTCTCTGGAGACTGAGGCTAGGGATACAAAAGGTGGGAGGTGGGTGTGTCTCATGCTGGAACCCCCTTGGGACAGTGCTGATATTTCCCAACAACATTCACACTTCTGCCCTCTTGAGAGAAATTGTTGCTAAGTTGGATTTCTGGCCCTCCGGCCACTGCCCCGGCCCCATGTGTCTGTCTGTGTCCTGAGAGAGACTTCTGTGGTCTTCATTCCCTGCTGCCTGCCACCAAGCCAGACCGGGAGCCCCCTCTGCAATTATATCTGATGAAACAGGAGAAGGCCAGACACTCTGTGTAGTTGACAAGAGTGTTGGGGTGGGTGGGCTGGAGAAATGAAGGGAAGGGTCTGGTACACATGTCTCTGTAAGGCAGTATGGAACAGGGGTTATTTCATGTGAGTGTCTGGCATCCATCCAACCTCCATGTATTGTTGTCAGAGGAGAGGGGAGGAGATTAAAGTTGTATTGAGATAACATAAAGTTTTTCTTGTGTGATGGTTGGCATGTGCTTGGCCCAGATTGGCAGTATTGCAAACTGTGGCCTTGTCAGAGTAGGAGTGTCGCTGTGACATTTGGCTTGGAGACCCTCATCCTATCTGGCTTGAACTTACTGTTCAGCTTGTTTATGATGAAGATGAAGAAGTCCTCCATTCTTCTTGCAGTATGCCTGCCTTGGGGCTGCCATATTCCTGCCTCCATGATATGAACTGGACATCTGAACCTGTTACCCAGCCCCAGTGAAATGTCTTTATAGAGGTGACTTGGTCATGGTGTCCGTTCAATGAGGTGAAACCCTAACTAACAGAGAAGTCGGTACCAGAACTGGGGTACTGCTGTCATAGGTCTGAATATGCCTTTGTTTGGATGAATATGGATTTTAGAGCTTTAAATATCCAAAGCACTGGAATGTTTTAAATGGGGATCATTGGGCCATCCTAGTAGGAATATGGAAGAAGTTTGTACTGACACTGATGTGACTTGTTGAGACTTGGGCCATGAGGTTCCAGTGAAGTCTTTAAACATGTGTCTTAGATACTGTTGATGTACTGTTTTGGTTTAGAAGAATGTGGCTACTTTTGGCCCTTGACTGAAGAGTCTACCTCAGGCTCAGAGGAAGAGACTCAGATAATATTCTTTGACATGGGAAGTCTCTGCAAAGTCTTTGTTCTTTGGTTATTACTCCTGAACTGAGTTTTCAATAAGCTTACAAGCTGAAAAAGGAAAAATAAAAAAAATAATGTACACTTCGAGTACTAAAGGAGCACCAGGAAGTGCTATGGAGCTGAATTCTATGATAAAGATGATTGAATTTAATTTTGTGTTTACGTTCAGGTAAGATCCTACACAGCAAAATGTAGATGCAGGCATGGTGGTACACACCTTTTATCCCAGGAGAAAAGGCCCAGGACATGAGTTCAATACCATCCTGGGACAAAGCAGGCTCTAGGTGAAGAAAAGGTTAATCCCAGGGATAATAACACACACCTTTAATACAAGCGTTACAGGAGACTGAGCCCTGCAGGTCTATTAGTACCAGGACAGCCTGCAGAGCAAGGTCCAGGAAATCAAAGCTTAGGCAGAGTGGGACATGGGAAACAGAACGCTGGGAATGGAATGGGGGAGCGGGTCATGGTCTTGATGGCGCTCAGCAGAACTCAGCTGGTTCTTCCATGTGGCTCTGGCTTCCCAGATAGAAACAGAATGGATGACAGGGACGACTGATGTTGTTTAACTGGAGCTGAGCAATGAGCTGTGATTAAGAAGAGACCATTGTCCCTGAGGTGAGGGGAAGTATTTCCAGTGAGCTCAAAGTTGCTGTGTTCAGGGATAGCCAAGGTTGTACCACATGCTGCAGCTGTACTTGCTAATGTGTGAGAGTCACCCAGGTGGTACTGGTTTTGAAGGCACAAAGCAGTGATGAAGAACCCCTGAGGCTTGGAATTGTGAGAGAGCATGGAAGGCCGTTGATGAAGGTGCAGTTTCAGTTGCAGTTGATGGTCCAGGACAGAAGAGGTCATACAAAGGAACCAAGGCTTGGCACCATGAAGAGAGCATATGAGAGGATATGGATGATGGCTACTTCATTGTGAGGACCCCAGCCTAGTGGAGATGCCAGTAATATGAGATGATCGCCAACAACAGCAGTGGCAGGTGAGTGGATCAACCTGAGCTTAGAGCGCTACAGTGTAGGCTCACCTGTGACACCATGACTTCTCTAAACCCTAACACTTCTCGAAACGCTCAGAAACTGAGTGGGAAAAGACTCTGTCAGACACCTGGAGAGAAGGCTCAGTGGTTATTAATGCCTGCTACTTTTCAGTACTTAAGTACAATTCCCAACACCAGCATGGCAATTCATAACCATCTGAAACACCATGGGACCTGTGACCCTCCCACAACACCGATGAATGCACATTTTGAACATGATTTTCCAGCCAATGAACTTCAGGAGAGCCATTCTCTGCAGGTCAGGAACTGATTGGAAAGCCCTAGACCATCTTCAATATGGTAGGGGAGAAGGAGGCTGAGGTGTCCCTCCTCCTTTAGAAAGACTCCCACATCAAAACAAACCTGTCTACCCACACTCCCTCCATCACGACTTCTTCTCCCTGCACAGTAATATTTGTCAGCATCTACTGCTCTCGCTCAGAACCTGAATGTCCCTGGATTCCCTGTCTTGCCATCTTCTGTGGCAGCCAGAGGATCCCGCACTTGCAGCAGCCTGCTCTACAGAGTGAGTCCAGGACAGCCCCCTGCCCTGCCTGCACACCTAAGCAGTGAGTTTCCCTAGTGCTGTCTGTCTGCAGAGAAACATTGGCCTTCAGCCCCCTGCAGGAACCACAGTAAAGACCACAGTAGGTGTCCAGGCACCTCCAACAGGAACTGTCTCCATTCCCTTCCACAGCCTGTGCACACTCCAAGCTCCAAGATGGCCTCAGTACCTCAGCCTCTGGACAAACCCTTCTTCTCTTTAGGAGTTCACCGTGGGTGGGCTGTAGCACTAATGCCTGGAACCCACTCTCAACAGAAGGTACAAGGTGGGGTCAGCCCCCCACTACATCCAAGAGATTCTAGGAAAGGAGGTGAAAAGAAGTGTTCCCTAGACCTCACTCCACACATTTCTATTCATGCTTCTCCAAGCTTTCTCCCAACTTTACCTTCTCTCGAAGGTTGTTTTCTGAATTGTTACTCCCTAATAGTCCCATGATTAATCCAGTTCTGGTCTGCTAGGAAATCATGTCAGAGGAATAGAGTAGAATTGTATTGTCTTTCCAGGTCATTTCTTTTGAGCCCCCAAGATCCCAGGAAACACAAGGTCTAAGCTTTCCTTCACATCCTGGATTCTCCATCCTCCTAGCAGGTGCTCAGGGCAGTCAGTCACCATTGGAAGAAGCTGAAGTGTCCCCTTAGCCTCTGAACTGGTCCCCATCAGCACTCAGCAGCCAGACAGAACCTGGGCACCTGTGGTTTTTGCATTGCTATAGAGGTGCAGTGAGATCCTCTCAGCACAGGTATGGATGAAGAAGTCTCAGAGAGTCTGACCAGCTCAGTCTTCACTGTCTTCCAGGCACAGCCTCGCTGCTCTAGAATGGCAGAGTGAGCTGTCCAGTCTAGATGGGAAGACCACGACCAATGACTTCTTTATATCCACTACAGATTCCGCCAATTATTAAAATTGAACAGCTTTTGGAGACACCGCCGGAACCTGAAGGAAACAGACCGGATAAATAGTTCTCTGCACCCAAATCCCGTCGGAGGGAGAGCTAAACCTTCAGAGAGGCAGATAAGCCTGGGAAACTAGAAGAGATTGCTCTCTGCACACACATCTCGGACGCCAGAGGAAAACACCAAAGGCCATCTGGAACCCTGGTGCACTGAAGCTCGCGGAAGGGGCGGCGCATATCTTCCTGGTTGCTGCCGCTGCAGAGAGCCTGTGGGCAGCACCCCACGAGCGAACTTGAGCCTCGGGACCACAGGTAAGACCAACTTTTCTGCTGCAAGGAAGCTGCCTGGTGAGCCCGGGACACACAGAGGCAGAATTCCTCTAGGACCGGGCACCTCCTGTGTTTACCGGAAGTCTCACACCCGCGGATCCCGGCCCGCAGCAGCTCTCTCCTCCCAGACCCCGTGAGAGAGAGACCCAACCGCCTGATCAGGTGGGCACTCCTGAGGCTGCAGAGCGGAAGAGACCACCAACACTGCCCACCCCTGCCCACATCCCTGGCCCAAGAGGAAACTGTATAAGGCCTCTGGGCTCCCGTGGGAGAGGGCACAGGAGCGGCAGGACCCCTGCCAGAGACACCACCGGAACCTGAAGGAAACAGACCGGATAAACTGTTCTCTGCACCCAAATCCCGTGGGAGGGAGAGCTAAACCTTCAGAGAGGCAGACAAGCCTGGGAAACCAGAAGAGACTGCTCTCTGCACACACATCTCAGACGCCAGAGGAAAACACCAAAGGCCATCTGGAACCCTGATGCACTGAAGCTCCCGGAAAGGGCGGCTCAGATCTTCCTGGTTGCTGCCGCCACAGAGAGCCCGAGGGCAGCACCCCGCGTGTGAACTTGAGCCTCAGGACCACAGGTAAGACCAACTTTTCTGCTGCAAGTGACCTGCCTGGTGAACTCTAGACACAGGCCCACAGGAACAACTGAAGACCTGTAGAGAGGAAAAACTACACGCCCGAAAGCAGAACACTCTGTCCCCATAACTGACTGAAAGAGAGGAAAACAGGTCTACAGCACTCCTGACACACAGGCTTATAGGGCAGTCTAGCCACTGTCAGAAATACCAGAACAAAGTAACACTAGAGATAATCTGATGGCGAGAGGCAAGCGCAGGAACCCAAGCAACAGAAACCAAGACTACATGGCATCATCGGACCCCAATTCTCCCACCAAAACAAACATGGAATATCCAAACACACCAGAAAAGCAAGATCTAGTTTCAAAATCATATTTGATCATGATGCTGGAGGACTTCAAGAAAGACGTGAAGAACTCCCTTAGAGAAACACAGGAAAACATTAATAAACAAGTAGAAGCCTACAGAAAGGAATCGCAAAAATACCTGAAAGAATTCCAGGAAAACATAAATAAACAAGTAGAAGCCCATAGAGAGGAGACACAAAAATCCCTGAAAGAATTCCAGGAAAACACAATCAAACAGTTGAAGGAATTAAAAATGGAAATAGAAGCAATCAAGAAAGAACACATGGAAACAACCCTGGATATAGAAAACCAAAAGAAGAGACAAGGAGCTGTAGATACAAGCTTCACCAACAGAATACAAGAGATGGAAGAGAGAATCTCAGGAGCAGAAGATTCCATAGAAATCATTGACTCAACTGTCAAAGATAATGTAAAGCAGAAAAAGCTACTGGTCCAAAACATACAGGAAATCCAGGACTCAATGAGAAGATCAAACCTAAGGATAATAGGTATAGAAGAGAGTGAAGACTCCCAGCTCAAAGGACCAGTAAATATCTTCAACAAAATCATAGAAGAAAACTTCCCTAACCTAAAAAAAGAGATACCCATAGACATACAAGAAGTCTACAGAACTCCAAATAGATTGGACCAGAAGAAGAAACACCTCCCGTCACATAATTGTCAAAACACCAAATGCACAAAATAAAAAAGAATATTAAAAGCAGTAAGGGAAAAAGGTCAAGTAACATATAAAGGCAGACCTATCAGAATCACACTAGACTTTTCGCCAGAAACTATGAAGGCCAGAAGATCCTGGACTGATGTCATACAGACCCTAAGAGAACACAAATGCCAGCCCAGGCTACCGTATCCTGCAAAACTCTCAATTAACATAGATGGAGAAACCAAGATATTCCATGACAAAACCAAATTTACACAATATCTTTCTACAAATCCAGCACTACAAAGGATAATAAAGGGTAAAGCCCAACATAAGGAGGCAAGCTATACCCTAGAAGAAGCAAGAAATTAATCGTCTTGGCAACAAAACAAAGAGAATGAAAGCACACAAACATAACCTCACATCCAAATATGAATATAACGGGAAGCAATAATCACTATTCCTTAATATCTCGCAACATCAATGGCCTCAACTCCCCAATAAAAAGAAATAGATTAACAAACTGGATACGCAACGAGGACCCTGCATTCTGCTGCCTACAGGAAACACACCTCAGAGACAAAGACAGACACTACCTAGGGGTGAAAGGCTGGAAAACAACTTCCCAAGCAAATGGTCAGAAGAAGCAAGCTGGAGTAGCCATTCTAATATCAAATAAAATCAATTTTCAACTAAAAGTCATCAAAAAAGATAAGGAAGGACACTTCATATTCATCAAAGGAAAAATCCACCAAGATGAACTCTCAATCCTAAATATCTATGCCCCAAATACAAGGGCACCTACATACGTAAAAGAAACCTTACTAAAGCTCAAAACACACATTGCACCTCACACAATAATAGTGGGAGATTTTAACACCCCACTCTCATCAATGGACAGATCATGGAAACAGAAATTAAACAGAGATGTAGACAGACTAAGAGAAGTCATGAGCCAAATGGACTTAACGGATATTTATAGAACATTCTATCCTAAAGCAAAAGGATATACTTCTTCTCAGCTCCTCATGGTACTTTCTCCAAAATTGACCATATAATTGGTCAAAAAACGGGCCTCAACAGGTACAGAAAGATAGAAATAATCCCATGCGTGCTATCGGACCACCACGGCCTAAAACTGGTCTTCAATAACAATAAGGGAAGAATGCCCACATATACGTGGAAATTGAACAATGCTCTACTCAATGATTACCTGGTCAAGGAAGAAATAAAGACAGAAATTAAAAACTTTTTAGAATTTAATGAAAATGAAGGTACAACATACCCAAACTTATGGGACACAATGAAAGCTGTGCTAAGAGGAAAACTCATAGCACTGAGTGCCTGCAGAAAGAAACAGGAAAGAGCATATGTCAGCAGCTTGACAGCACACCTAAAAGCTCTAGAACAAAAAGAAGCAAATACACCCAGGAGGAGTAGAAGGCAGGAAATAATCAAACTCAGAGCTGAAATCAACCAAGTAGAAACAAAAAGGACCATAGAAAGAATCAACAGAACCAAAAGTTGGTTCTTTGAGAAAATCAACAAGATAGATAAACCCTTAGCCAGACTAACGAGAGGACACAGAGAGTGCGTCCAAATTAACAAAATCAGAAATGAAAAGGGAGACATAACTACAGATTCAGAGGAAATTAAAAAAATCATCAGATCTTACTATAAAAACCTATATTCAACAAAACTTGAAAATCTTCAGGAAATGGACAATTTCCTAGAAAGATACCAGGTATCGAAGTTAAATCAGGAACAGATAAACCAGTTAAACAACCCCATAACTCCTAAGGAAATAGAAGCAGTCATTAAAGGTCTCCCAACCAAAAAGAGCCCAGGTCCAGACGGGTTTAGTGCAGAATTCTATCAAACCTTCATAGAAGACCTCATACCAATATTATCCAAACTATTCCACAAAATTGAAACAGATGGATCACTACCGAATACCTTCTACAAAGCCACAATTACTCTTATACCTAAACCACACAAAGACACAACAAAGAAAGAGAACTTCAGACCAATTTCCCTTATGAATATCGATGCAAAAATACTCAATAAAATTCTGGCAAACCGAATTCAAGAGCACATCAAAACAATCATCCACCATGATCAAGTAGGCTTCATCCCAGGCATACAGGGATGGTTTAATATACGGAAAACAATCAACGTGATCCATTATATAAACAAACTGAAAGAACAGAACCACATGATCATTTCATTAGATGCTGAGAAAGCATTTGACAAAATTCAACACCCCTTCATGATAAAAGTCCTGGAAAGAATAGGAATTCAAGGCCCATACCTAAACATAGTAAAAGCCATATACAGCAAACCAGTTGCTAACATTAAACTAAATGGAGAGAAACTTGAAGCAATCCCACTAAAATCAGGGACTAGACAAGGCTGCCCACTCTCTCCCTACTTATTCAATATAGTTCTTGAAGTTCTAGCCAGAGCAATCAGACAACAAAAGGAGATCAAGGGGATACAGATTGGAAAAGAAGAGGTCAAAATATCACTATTTGCAGATGATATGATAGTATATTTAAGTGATCCCAAAAGTTCCACCAGAGAACTACTAAAGCTGATAAACAACTTCAGCAAAGTGGCTGGGTATAAAATTAACTCAAATAAATCAGTTTCCTTCCTCTATACAAAAGAGAAACAAGCCGAGAAAGAAATTAGGGAAACGACACCCTTCATAATAGACCCGAATAATATAAAGTACCTCGGTGTGACTTTAACCAAGCAAGTAAAAGATCTGTACAATAAGAACTTCAAGACACTGAGGAAAGAAATTGAAGAAGACCTCAGAAGATGGAAAGATCTCCCATGCTCATGGATTGGCAGGATTAATATAGTAAAAATGGCCATTTTACCAAAAGCAATCTACAGATTCAATGCAATCCCCATCAAAATACCAATCCAATTCTTCAAAGAGTTAGACAGAACAATTTGCAAATTCATCTGGAATAACAAAAAACCCAGGATAGCTAAAGCTATCCTCAACAATAAAAGGACTTCAGGGGGAATCACTATCCCTGAACTCAAGCAGTATTACAGAGCAATAGTGATAAAAACTGCATGGTATTGGTACAGAGACAGACAGATAGACCAATGGAACAGAATTGAAGACCCAGAAATGAACCCACACACCTATGGGCACTTGATTTTTGACAAAGGAGCCAAAACCATCCAATGGAAAAAAGATAGCATTTTCAGCAAATGGTGCTGGTTCAACTGGAGGGCAACATGTAGAAGAATGCAGATCGATCCATGCTTATCACCCTGTACAAAGCTTAAGTCCAAGTGGATCAAGGACCTCCACATCAAACCAGACACACTCAAACTAATAGAAGAAAAACTAGGGAAGCATCTGGAACACATGGGCACTGGAAAAAATTTCCTGAACAAAACACCAATGGCTTACGCTCTAAGATCAAGAATCGAGAAATGGGATCTCATAAAACTGCAAAGCTTCTGTAAGGCAAAGGACACTGTGGTTAGGACAAAACGGCTACCAACAGATTGGGAAAAGATCTTTACCAATCCTACAACAGATAGAGGCCTTATATCCAAAATATACAAAGAACTCAAGAAGTTAGACCGCAGGGAAACAAATAACCCTATTAAAAATGGGGTTCAGAGCTAAACAAAGAATTCACAGCTGAGGAATGCGGAATGGCTGAGAAACACCTAAAGAAATGTTCAACATCTTTAGTCATAAGGGAAATGCAAATCAAAACAACCCTGAGATTTCACCTCACACCAGTGAGAATGGCTAAGATCAAAAACTCAAGTGACAGCAGATGCTGGCGAGGATGCGGAGAAAGAGGAACACTCCTCCATTGTTGGTGGGATTGCAGACTGGTAAAACCATTCTGGAAATCAGTCTGGAGGTTCCTCAGAAAATTGGACATTGAACTGCCTGAGGATCCAGCTATACCTCTCTTGGGCATATACCCAAAAGATGCCTCAACATATAAAAGAGACACGTGCTCCACTATGTTCATCGCAGCCTTATTTATATTAGCCAGAAACTGGAAAGAACCCAGATGCCCTTCAACAGAGGAATGGATACAGAAAATATGGTACATCTACACAATGGAATATTACTCAGCTATCAAAAACGACTTTATGAAATTCGTAGGCAAATGGTTGGAACTGGAAAATATCATCCTGAGTGAGCTAACCCAATCACAGAAAGACATACATGGTATGCACTCATTGATAAGTGGCTATTAGCCCAAATGCTTGAATTACCCTAGATCCCTAGAACAAACGAAACTCAAGACGGATGATCAAAATGTGAATGCTTCACTCCTTCTTTAAATGAGGAAAAAGAATACCCTTGGCAGGGAAGGGAGAGGCAAAGATTAAAACAGAGACTGAAGGAACACCCATTCAGAGCCTGCCCCACATGTGGCCCATACATATACAGCCACCCAATTAGACAAGATGGATGAAGCAAACAAGTGCAGACTGACAGGAGCCGGATATAGATCGCTCCTTAGAGACACAGCCAGAATACAGCAAATACAGAGGCGAATGCCAGCAGCAAACCACTGAACTGAGAATAGGACCCCCATTGAAGGAATCAGAGAAAGAACTGGAAGAGCTTGAAGGGGCTCGAGACCCCATATGTACAACAATGCCAAGCAACCAGAGCTTCCAGGGACTAAGCCACTACATAAAGACTATAAATGGACTGACCCTGGACTCTGACCTCATAGGTAGCAATGAATATCCTAGTAAGAGCACCAGTGGAAGGGGAAGCCCTGGGAAAGGGAATAACACTCGAAATGTATATAAGAAATACTCAAGTTAATAAAGAAAAAAAAAGAAAAAAATTGAACAGCTTTTATTTTGGGACAGAGATTACAGATTCAGGATAGTTACCATGAAAAAAGGGGAGGGGACAGTAGTATACAAAATCAATAAATTAATTCAAAGGACAAATGACAGGATGGGATAGGCAGTCATTCCATGGTCTTTGGCTTCCTCCAAGAAAGAGGTTTGTGTGTGACGTAGCTCAAATGGTAGCATATCGAGTCCCTCTCCTGTGGCCTGTAGGGCGCTCAGGCCTGAGACTGTAGGGAGGAGGTGGTTCTGTGGGTGTTGAGTTCAGGACAACCTGCAGGAGAAGAGGCACATTTGCTTTATTTGGAGTCTGCTTTAAAAAAGGACAAATGTGGTTGGCAGAGCCCTTCCCAGTCCATAGTCCCTCAGCCTGCAAAGCATTATTTCAGCAGGTTGGACAGCCGGCTATGAAACACATTAGGTATGGGGACAGAAAGACCCACCTGACTGTAGGTTGGTAGGGGATCGAAGGAGGTGACCCAAATGCTCTCTAGGGGCGCGATGGGGGGTGCATCTGGAGGAGTCTGATGATCAGCTGCTCTGAGGTCATGGTGTAGTCGTTTGCACTTGGACATCACAAGGCCACAGATGCACAGGAGGACGATGATGACCAATAAGGTGATGACCACGATCCTAGGGAGGTGGGCATGGTATTGTCATAATTGCCGAGGCCATGCTCCCTTGCTCAACCTCCTCCCTCCCTCAACCTCACCCTGTCTCTGGTGAACCCAGCCCTCAGTGAATGATGCCCTGGAGGGGTGAACCTGTGCTTACTTGAGGGGGTCATTTTCAGGATCCAAGATCTTGCTTTCGTGACAGCATTCATTCCCACAGCATCTGAATCCTTTGGGGCAGTGTCTAGTCAGGACGAAAAAGCATGGGGAGATACTGATGACATCGCAGCCTCAAAGCAAAGGGTCCCTGCTTCCCTAGACACCTAGGCCCACAAGTGCAAGTCACCCTTAGTGTGTGGGGGTACAGATCCCTCTGGGGTTCCCTGGGAGGGATTGGGGTATGGACCTGAGACCTGGGTTCACAGTTCTCCATGGTAGTAGTGTGCACTTGTTCCTCAGGCAGACTGGTCTGCTGAGGATCTTACACGGGAGGCAGGAGTGCGATACTGACCATTTGTCTCCACCCTCCCACCTATGGAAGGTTGGGAATTAACAAGAGTTACAGACCTGCAGATCCCATGGTTGGGTAAGGTGACAGGGGCTGTGGTTTCAGCATAGTGATTTTAATTAGGTGTCTGTCACCTTATCCAGGGCCAAATCTGAGCACACACCTAACCCCCCTGCCTTTACTGACATCATCGACAACATCCCATACTTACAGGTCTTCACAGTTATTCACAGTCTGTGGGAGGAAAAAGACAGAGGTCAGAGGTCAAAGACTGGGAGTTGGGTCTGGGATATTAGAGTGCTTGTTCAGCATGGCAATAGTACTTGCTATTTAGTACAGAACTCAAGAAAAGGCAGGACTATCCACGGCTGCACAAGCAAGGTGAGGCCATATAGGAAACAAGAAACTATGTCTCAATAAGAACTAAAGCTAGATATAGTATATCGTTTCAGACAGGCCCTCCCTCCAACTACCATGTCCAGGTTCAAAAACAGAAGCCTACCTCTGCCTACCCAAGTGCTAGGCTTAAAATCTTGACTTACCAAGGGAGCCCCCTAACAAGTTGTATTGACACAGGCAAGGGTCTACTGGCTTGTCCTGGCTAGCCTGGAATTCAGAGATCTACTTGTCTTTGCCTCAATCTTCTGGATTAAAGATGGTCACCCTAACCCTGGCTCCCTCTTGGAAATTGTCCTATGAAGCTTCCCATAGTGGTTCCTTAGATTCAGAGACTCCCAGAAAGCAACCTAAGCACCACGTTGCACCTACACCCTTGACTCACTGTCATCAGTCGACACCACTCTGGGAGTTCACTAAACACACTCTGTCCTATCCATCCTCAGGTCCCCATGGCAAACCCTTGCCCTGTATCCTTCAGTATTTTGAGACGCTCAGTGTCTCCATACAGAATCCATGCTGTCATTAGCAGTACTGTGTAAGCTCTTAATTAGAACTCTCTTCCTCCAGGTATTCAGGCATTGCCCTCTCTGGCTACTTCACTTCAAAACATCACCATGTGTGGTGGTGCATGCCTCCAATCTGAGAACTCCACAGTTTCTAGGGCATTTAGAGGTAGACGCTGTGCCAACCAATGAAGACTAGGAAGGCAGCTTGGCTTTTCTAATGATCCTTACAATAGCCTTTCTCTTGTTAAAGAGAAGAGGAGGGGTTGGGGATTTAGCTCAGTGGTAGAGCGCTTGCCTAGGAAGCGCAAGGCCCTGGGTTCGGTCCCCAGCTCCGCAAAAAAGAACCAAAAAAAAAAAGAGAAGAGGAAAGGACAGGTGACAGTCACAGGTGGGTCATCTCCTCTCAATGCTCACAGTCCCTGTGTTCTTTGTTAAGGATGGGTACAGAAAGCTGAAGAAACAAGGGCCCAGGAACTCATACACATGCTCCTTTCTCTTGCTCTCTCCCTCCCTCCCTCCCTCCCTCCCTCCCTCCCTCCCTCCCTCCCTCCCTCCCTCCCCATCTCCCTCCTCCTCCATTCTTACATTCTTCTCTCTCTCTCTCTCTCTCTCTCTCTCTCTCTCTCTCTCTCTCTCTCTCTCTCTCTCTCTTCTCTCCCCACTTGTGCAAATAACACTGTCTTGTCTTGGACTGTATTTTTTTCAAGTCAAGATTTCTCTGTGCACCCCTGGCTGTCCTGGAACAGGCTCTGTAGACCAAGCTGGCCTAGGAGTCAGATCCACCTGCCTCGGCCTCCCCAGTGCAGGGAATAAAGGTGTGTGCTGCTGACACCACTGGGCTCCTCTGCTAACTACATTTAAACAGCAGTGAAGGCAGGCATGGTAGACCCAGCACCTAACTCCTTTTAATTCCAATGCTGAGATACCAATGCAGGTCTATGGCGAATTCACAGTTAGTACAATCTACATAGTGTCAGCCTGTGTAAAAAAAAATGACAGGTTTAATAATCTGGATCCAGATTATTCCCTGACCCCCCTTAACCATGTGGTCAGATCAGGATGGTTGGGAGCCTGAATATTAGTAACCATGGATTTATCAGATCTGATTGGTGTTTTGACAACACTTGTAATTGGATCTGCAGAGAGGGTCAAAAAGGATGGGGAGGTCCCAGATGGGAAGAGTCTTGAACCTGGGTTCACTCATACGTGGCCTTGGATGGAGAATTAGGGGCTTCAAACAGCCAATGAGCACTGTTCTGGGGAGCTGACATGGGAAGTCACTTACCACAGGCCCACCACCCAGAATATTATCAACCAAGATTGTAAATTTGATCCCAGTACTCCAGAGGCAGTGGCAGAGTTGAGGCCATCCTGGACTAACGAGTTCTAGTATATCCTCAGCTAGAGGAACCATGTCTCAAAAAACAAAAGAAACCAAAAGATTGTAGGTTTAAAAGGCTTCTTCTGACCACTTCTCAGGAAAACCTACCAACCCAAGTCACTTAAAGAGTTTGAAGAGAAAGAGAGCTCCAATCCAGCCTCCCTGAGATCACAGCAGGAGGTCACCCAGCCTAGGTAGCCATGTTGACTGTGTGATCAAATTCAAACTAATTAGAGAAGTGAGAGAACCTCCACCTCCCTGGTACACAAGTAGATAAGTCAGAGTGAACCAATAAACTACACCACAATGTCATGCAGGGTCAGGGAAGCAGAGATACCTAATCCAGACAAGCAAGATCTCAGGATCCTCAGCCTGACTCAGAGGCATGCAAAGGCTAAACCGGGTGTCAGAGCCCCTATTCAGGGCTGTGCTTGGAGCCAGATCCCAGTTAAAAACACAGTCCTGCCAAAAATAGGGGCCCAGGTTACCCAGGGCCTCCTTGTGGACCCTACTTCCACTTTCCCCAAACAGAGTAGGAATGAAGTTACCAATGCCTGCCGTTAAGGGAATTCCTGTCAAGATAAAGCTGAGACAGGGCTCCAAGGCAAGCCTCTGCCCCCAAAGAGTCCTCCAAAGTCACAGAGTCCTGCTTACCTCATTGGAGCTTACTCCTTGCAATCCGAATAGTGTTCCGAAGATCATGGTGAGGGCTCCTGGGACCCAGGCTTCCTGCATCCTGTCAGGAGGGCCAATGAGCTTAGATGTGTAAGGACCCAGGAACTGGGCAAGACCTTACCAACTTCTCTCATCCTATGGGGCCCAGCAGTGGTGTTGGGCTGGACCAGGTCTTAGAGCCTAGCCAGAGCTCAGGGAAGAGAAGTAGAGAGGAGCTGGCCTTGTTGAGTTTGAGGTTGGAGGAATTGGGAGGTTAGAGAGTTTGATTTACCAACTTGGTGAGTTGGATGGAGCAGAGCACTCTAAAATTTAGTCTGTTGTTCTGTGCTTAAATAGTGTTTAGAGCAGGGCAAGACCACACACCTTTAATCCCATCTCTAAGCAGGCACAGCTCTGTGAGTTCAAAACTACAATCTATTGGATCCGGGACAGCCAGGGTTAAATTTCAAAAGCCCAGTGGTGTTAGCACAAGCCTTTAATTCCCCAGCACTCAGGACAGAAAGAGGTGGATCTCTGAGGCTAGCCTGGGCTACGGAGGGGGTTCCTGGACAGCCAAGACTTCACACAGAAACCCTTTGGGTGTCAGGAGGGGAAATGTCTGGGGAGGTGACTCAGGGGTTAGGAGCAGCTGTCCTTGGACCTGGATTCTGTGTCCAGCATCTTCATAGAAGATGGCTCATAATCATCTGAAAGTCTACTTTTAGATCATCCCATCTTCTGAACTCTGAGGGCATCATGCATGCATATGGTGTACATACATGAGGCCAATTAATACTCATAGAAATAAAAATGACATAAATATACCTTAAACAAAACAAACCTTTTAGGCCAGTCAGGTGATTCAGTGGGGATGGAGAGATAGGAAGAGGGAGAACAAAAGGTGGAGAGGGAGAAGGCCGGAGAGATGGCTCAGTGGTTAAGAGCACTCAGTGCTCTTCCAGAGGTCCTGAGTTGACATCGTGGCAAGCTCTGAGTTGACATGGTGGCTCACAAGTATGTGAAATGGGATCTGATGCCCTCTTCTGGTGTGACTGAAGACAGTTAACAGCGTAGTTATATATAAAAAATAAATAAATCTTTAAAAATAGGTGAAGAGGGAGAGAGCTAGTGAGGGTGTGCATGAATGAAAAATTATAATTTAAATGATTCTTATTATTCTTTTACTTTTTCCATTCAGTGTTTCTGTGTGTAGCTCTCTTTGTCCTGGAACTCACTCTGTAGGCCAGGCGGGCCTCCAACTGAAGACACACACCCCGTAGGTGTCCATAGGATGGGGATTAAACACACATGCCACATCTATCCCATATAAAATACCCTTTAAATGAAAATTTTAAATTCAATCCAAGGGGTGGTGAAACACAGCTTTAGTCCAAGAATGTGGGAGGACAAAGTAGGCAGATCTTTGAGCTCAATGCTAGCCTGGTCTCAAGAGGGAGTTGGAGGATAACCAAGGCTACTCAGAGAAACCCTGTCTCAAGAAATCAAAATCAATACAGAAAACAGGAGAGATCCTCTCAACACTGAATGGTGCTGTCCTTGCCGAGAGACAGGGAGGCATATGATGGGAAGGAGGCAGAGACTGGGGAAAGGCAAGTCAGTGCAGGAGAAGGATAATGGGGTATGTGTCACATAAAAGGTGCCATTCCTTTGTGCTTTGACCAAGAGGGGAGGAAAAGACCCTGAGTTGGGGAAGAAACACTTTGGCACAGCGTTCCCCACAGCACTGGGTTATAAGTGGGCCCTCCGTTTTGTAATTTGTGAGAGATGTTGGTATCTTTCCTTTCTGTATGAAGAAGAAATCGTGGCTAAGCACTTTGTCCATTGTGACCAAAAAGTAGGTGTCCCTCACGGCGACGAGAAGGCCAGGTGTGATTCATGTTCAGAATCAGGGAGTGAGAATATGGCCACCAGGTAACAGCATAAGCCAGCGACTAGGTGGGCCCAGGCATTTAGGTCATGACTTGAGAGGCTCTGAGACCTTACGAGAAAGCAGGCAGACTGGTGGATGTAGGATGACTGACAAGGGTGGAAGACAGACATGTGTGTGGCATCTGAGCTGGAGGAAGAGGAATAAGGACTTAGTGACTGAGTTGCTGTCTGGTCTGCTGACACAGGAAGGTGAACCTTGGAGGCTCTGCTGTGAATGCTATGTGCATTTCACATGCCCTGTTCCCTGTCCTCTGTAACTTGGCTCTGGGATACAGGTAACTCCTAGGAAGCCTCCCCTTATTTCTGGTCCCTTTATTACCCGTCATACTGAGAGATTCTCCAAGCCTCAACTTCTCTCCCAGTCTTTGTTTTCCAACGTTACTGTCCAAATCGGCGCCACTTCCAAAGACATCTATTTGGGCCCCTCTGTTGTCTTGCTGTTTCCATCACCAACTGTGTCTCAGGGACCCTGCAGCTCCCTCATTCTCCTGCATGGAATTGTCCTGTGGTCTCTCTCCTTCTATCTGCCTCTGATTCTCATTATCCCTTGTTTCATTTAATGCTCAAAATCAGAACCTTCCAGAGTCAGCCCAAGTGCAATTGGGATCTGTTCCCAGAGAATCCCGTCTCTATTTTAAATCTCTGGAGACTGAGGCTGGGGATTCAAAAGGGGGTAGGTGGGTGTGCCTCTTGCTGGAACCCCCTTGGGACAGTGCTGATATTTCCCAACAACATTAACACTTCTGCCCTCTTGAGAGAAATTGTTGCTAAGTTGGATTTCTGGCCCTCCGGCCTCTGTCCAGGCCACACTGTGTCTGTCTGTGTCCTGAGAGAGATTTCTGTGGTCCTTCATTCCCTGCTGCCTGCCACCCTGCCAGACTGGAAGCCGGATCTGGAATTATGACTGATGAAAGCGGAGAAGGCCAGACACCCTGTGTAGTTGACATGAGGGTTGGGGTGCTTGGGCTGGAGGAATGAATGGAAGTGTCTAGAACCCCTGTCCCTGATGGGCAGAATGGAGCAGGTGCTATTTCCTGTGAGTGTCTGGCATCCATCCAACCTCGATGTATTGTTGTCTGAAGAGATGGGAGGAGATTAAAGTTGTATTTAGATAAGATAAAATTTTTCTTGTGTGATGGTTGGCATGTGCTTGGCCCAGATTGGCAGGATTGCAAACTGTGGCCTTGTCAGAGTAGGAGTGCTGCTGTGACAGGTGGCTTGGAGACCCTCATCCTATCTGGCTTGATGCTACTGTTCAGCTTGCTTCAGATGAAGATGAAGAAGTCCTCCATTCCTCTTGGAGTATGCCTGCCTTGGGGCTGCCATATTCCTGACTTCATGATATGAACCGGACATCTGAACCTGTTACCCAGCCCCAGTGAAATGTCTTTATAGAGCTGCCTTGGTCATGGTGTCTGTTCGCTGACGTAAAACCCTACTAACAGGGAAGTCGGTACTAGAAGTGGGGTACTGCTGTTTTAGACCTGAACATGCCTTTGTCTGGATGAATATGGATTTAGGAGCTTTTATATTGAAAGCAGTGGAGTGTTTTAAATGGGGATCAATGGGCCATCCTAGTAGGAATATGGAAGAATTTTGTACTGAGAGTGATGTGATCTGTTGAGACTTGGGCCATGAGGTTTCAATGAAGTATTTCAACATGTGTCTTAGATACTGTTTATGTACTGTTTTGGTTTAGAAGAATGTGGCTACTTTTGGCGCTTGACTGCAGAGCCTACCTAACGCTCAGAAGAGACTCAGATAAATTTCTTTGGCATAGGAAGTCTCAGCAAAGTCTTTGTTCTTTGGTTATTTCTCCTGAAGAGCTTTTTCAATGAGCTTAGCAAGCTGAAAAAGGAAAAATAAAATAAAAAAAAGGTACACTTCAAGTACTAAATGAGCACCAGGAAGTGCTATGGAGGTGAAGTCTGTGATAAAAGATTATTCACTTGAATTGACTGTTGAACTTGAGGTAATCCTACCCAGCAAAATGCAGATGTAGGCATGGTGGTACACACCTTTTTTTGTTGTTGTTGTTTGTTTGTTTTTGGTTTTGGATTTTCCGGAGCTGGGGACCGAACCCAGGGCCTTTCGCTTGATAGGCAAGTGCTCTACCACTGAGCTAAATCCCCAACCCCAGGGTACATACCTTTTATCCCAGGAGAAAATGCCCAGAACATGAGTTCAAGATCATCTTGGGACAAAGCAGGCTCTAGGTGAAGAAAGGCTTAATCCGAGGGATTATAACACATACCTTTAATATAAGCGTTACAGTAGACTGAGCCCAGCAGATCTATGAGTTCTAGGACAGTCTACAGAGCAAGTTACAGGAAATCAAAGCTTAGGCAGAGAGGGACATGGGAAACAGAACGCTGGGAATACAATGGGCGAGCGGGTCATGGTCTTGATCATGCAAAGGAACTGAGGCTTGGCACCATGAAGAGAGGATATTGGTGACACCTACTTCAATGTGAGGACTCCAGCACATAGGAGATGCCAGTAGCATGAGATGATCACAAAGAACAGCAGTGGTTGTTGATTGGATCAACCTGAGCTTAGAGCGCTAGAGTGTAGGCACAACTGTGACACCATGACTTCTCTAAACCCTCAGCAACAGTAGAAACTGAGTGGGAACAGACTCACTCAGACACCTGGAGAGAGGGCTCAATGGTTATTAATGCCTGCTACTTGTCAGTACTTAAGTTCAATTCCCAACACCTGCATGGCAGGTCATAAACATCTGAAACACCAAGGGGACCTGTGACCCTCCCACACCGATGAATGCACATTTTAAACATGATTTTCCATCCACTGAACTTCAGGAGAGCCACTCTCTCAGGCCAAGCACTGATTGGAAAGCCCTAGAACATCTTCAATATGGTTGGGGAGAAGGAGCCTGAGGTGTCCCTCCTCCTTTAGAAAGACTCCCACATCAAAACAAACCTGTCTCCCCACACTCCCTCAATCACGACATCTTTTCCCTGAACAGTAACATTTTGTCAGCATCTACTGCTCTCGCTAGGAGCCTGAATGTCCCTGGATTCCCTGTCTTGCCATCTTCTGTGGCAGCCAGAGGATCCCGCACTTGAAGCCAGCCTGCTCTACAGAGTGAGTCCAGGACAGCCCCCTGCCCTGCCCGCACACCTAAGCAGTGAGGTTCCCTAGTGCTGTCTGTCTGCAGAGAAACATTGGCCGTCAGCCCCCTGCAGGAACCACAGTAAAGACCACAGTAGGTGTCCAGGCACCTCCAACAGGAACTGTCTCCATTCCCTTCCACAGCCTGTGCACACTCCAAGCTCCAAGATGGCCTCAGTACCTCAGCCTCTGGACAAACCCTTCTTCTCTTTAGGAGTTCACCTTGGGTGGGCTGTAGCTAATGCCTGGAACCCACTCTCAACAGAAGGTACAAGGTGGGGTCAGCCCCCCACTACATCCAAGGGATTCTAGGAAAGGAGGTGAAAAGAAGTGTTCCCTAGACCTCACTCCACACATTTCTATTCATGCTTCTCCAGGCTTTCTCCCAACTTTACCTTCTCTCGAAGGCTGTTTTCTGAATTGTTACTCCCTAATAGTCCCATGATTAATCAAGTTCTGGTCTGGTAGGAAATCATGTCACAGGAATAGAGTAGAATTGTATTGTCTTTCCAGTTCATTTCTTTTGAGCCCCCAAGATCCCAGGAAACACAAGGTCTAAGCTTTCCTTCACATCTTGGATTCTCCATCCTCCCAGCAGGTGCTCAGGGCAGTCAGTCACCATTAGAAGAAGCTGAAGTGTCCCCTTAGCCTCTGAACTGGTCCCCATCAGCACTTAGCAGCCAGACAGAACCTTGGCACCTGTGGTTTTTGCATTGCTATAGAGGTGCAGTGAGATCCTCTCAGCACAGGTATGGATGAAGAAGTCTCAGAGAGTCTGACCAGTTCAGTCTTCAATGTCTTCCAGGCACAGCCTCGCTGCTCTAGAATGGCAGAGTGAGCTGTCCAGTCTAGATGGGAAGACCACGACCAATGATTTTTTTATATCCACCACAGACTCCGGCAATTCTTAAAAAAATCAACAGCCTTTATTGTGTGACAGAGATTACAGATCTAGTTTAGCTCTCATGACAAAAAGGGATAGCGGTATAAAAGTACAATCAATGCAATCACAGTACAATAGACAGGATGGGATATGCAGTCATTCCATGGTCTTTGGCTGCCTCCAAGAGGTTTGTGTGTGAGGTAGGTGATAGGGTTGCATAGCGAGTCCCTCTCATCTGGACAGTAAGCCTTCAGGCCTGAGGCTATAGGGAGGACGTGTTTCAGTCTCAGTTGAATTCAGAACAACCTGCAGGAGAAGAGGCACATTTGTTTATCTTAATATCATGGTACAAAAAAAAAGGACAAATATGGTAGGAAGAGCCCTTCCCAGTCTATAGTCCCCCAGCCTCCAAACCATCATTTAAGCAGGTTGGGCAGCCGGCTAAGAAACACATTAGTTATTGGGGCAGAAAGACCCAACTTACGAATGGTTGGTAGGGGATCCACGGAGGTGACCCAAATGCTCTCTAGAGGAGCTTTGGAGGGTGGATTTTGAGGAGTATGATGGTCCGCTGGTCTGAGGTCATGCTGTAGTCCTTGGCATTTGGACATCACAAGGCCACAGATGCACAGGAGGGCAAAGATGACCCAAAAGACGATCAGTGCAATGCTAGGGAGGTAGGGGATGGTATTGTCATAAGTGCCTAAGCCATGTGCTCTTGCTGGACCTCCTCCATTCCCCAACCCACCCTGATTCTAGTGGATCCAGCCCTCAGTGAATGAAGCCCTTGGCTTACGTGAAGTGTTCAGTATCAGGATCCCAGTTCTTGCTTTCCTGACAGCATTCATTTTCATAGCATATGAATCCTTTGGGGCAGTGTCTAGTCAGGACAAACAGGAATGGGGAGATACCGATGAAATCCATGCCTCAAATGAAAGGGTCCCTACTTCCCCAGACACCTAGGACCTCAAGTGCAAGCCTCCCTCAGTGAGTGCGGGGTACAGATCTATCCAGTGTTCACCGGCAGGAATTGGTGTGTGGACCTGAGACCTGAGGTCAGAGTTGTCCATGGCAGTAAGGGGCCCTTTTTTCTCAGGTAGAGTGATCTGCTGAGGATCTTACAGGGGAGGCAGGAGTGCCACAGGGATCATTTTTGTCTCCCCCCTCTGAACCATGGAGGGTTTGGAATTAGTAGGAGTTACAGACCAGCAGTTCTCAAGCATTGGCAAGGTGACAGGGGCTGTGGTTTCATTAAAAGTGATATGAATTACATATCTGTCCTCATATCCAGGGCAGAATCTGAGCACACACCAGTCCCCACTGCCTTACTGACATCATCCACAACGTCCCATACTTACAAGTCTTCACAGTTCTGTAGAGTCTGTGGAAGGAAAAAGACAGAGGTCAGAGGTCACAGCCTGGGAGTTAGGTCTCAGGTGCTAGAATGCTTGTCCAGCGGGGCAATGAATCAGGTAGATGTGGGTAAACCAGGAGTTGATGTCCATCAGTACAGAACTCAAATGAAGGCAGGACTTCAAGATACACAGCCCAGGTGACGCCTAATACCGTAAAGGAATATCTGCCTCAGAAAGAACTGGGGCTCCTCTCTGCTCAGACACTGTTACAGACAGTGTGTCTCAGAATCTCAGTTCCTCCAACTACCATGTCCAGAGGCAGCAACTGGAGCCTATCTCTGCTCCCTCACTAGCTGGGATTAAAGGCTTGAAGAACCAAAGAAGCTCCTTCACCCTTTTTTTATTGAGACAGGCACGGTGGTCACCGTGTTACTCTGGCTAGCCTGCAATATGGAGATCTACAGATCTTTGCCAAAGACCTATGAATTAAAGATATGCCCCACTACACTTGGATTCCACACACATCATTGGAGCTTGGTCTAGGAAGCCACCTTTAGTGGATCCTTAGCTCCACAGCCCCCCTCCTCCAGGGACAACCTCAGCCCCTCACTTCCCATACACCCACCAGTCACTGTCATCAGTAGAGACAACTCTGGGGTTCACTAAACATACTCATGTCTTATCCATCCTCAGGTCCCCGTGGCAAACCCCTGCCCTGTATTCTTCAGTATTTTGAGGCACCCACGGTCTCCATACAGAATCCCATGCTGACCATAGCAGTACTGCATCAAGTCTTAATCAGACTCTCTTCCTCCAGGTATCAAAGCATTGCCCTCTCTGGCTCCTTCACCTCAAACCATCGCCATGTGTGGTGGAGCATGCCTCCATCTGAGAACTCCACAGGTTCTAGGACAGCTAGAAGTAGACCCTGTGCCAACCAATGAAGACTAGGAAGGCAGCTTTGGCTTCGGTAAAGATCATTCCAGTAGCCTCCACGCCCTCCTGCACACTCAGATAGGTGCCTAATAGAGGCAATGAACTACACCCCAAGGTCACCAGCCTTAAGGCAACAGGGAAGGAAATTCTCCTCACCCAGACAAGCAAGTCAGTTTCCTCAATCTGACTCAGAGTGTAATAAGACATATCAAGACTAAAACGGGGGTCAAACATTCTATTCACAGCTCTACGTGGGACAAATACTCAGGTAACAACACAGTCCTGCCATGACTACAGCCCCAGGTTTCCCAAGGGCCTCCCTCAGAGGTCCCTCCCTCCTTTTTCCCAGAAGAGAACAGAAAAAAGTTACCGATTGCCAGTGGTTAAGTGAATTCCTGACATGGAAAGGCTGAGACTGGGCTCCAAGGAAAGCTTCTGCCTCATGGAGTCCTCCAAAGCCAAAGAGTTTTGCTTACCTCATTGCCGCTTACTCCTTGCAGACTGGATATCAGGCCAAAGATCAGAGTGAGTGTGCCCAGTACCCAGGATTCCTGCATCCTGGCAAGAGAGCCTATGAGCTTAGAGAAGGGCAGAGTTAACACACTGGAGTTGGGCCGGATCAGGGCTTAGAGACTCTCCAGAGCTCAGGGAAGGGAAGGAGAGAGGAGCTGGCCCTGCTTGAGTTTGAGGATGGAGGAATTGGAAGGTTAGCAGAGCTTGAATACCAACTTGGTGAGTTGGATGGAGCAGAATGCTCTGGAACTTCCTCCCTTCTTTTGTGCTTAAATAGTGTTTAGAACAGGGCGTGGCGACACACCTTTAATCCCATCACTAAGCACTAAGCAGGCACAGCTCTGTTGAGTTCAGAACTACTATGATACCATATGTTGGATCCAGGAAAGCCAGGGTTAAATTTCAAAAGCCCAGTGGTGTTAGCACAAGCCTTTAACTCCCCAGCACTCAGGACATAGAAAGAGGTGGATCTCTGGGGCTAGCCTGGTCTACGGAGGGGGTTCCTGGACAGCCAACACTACATACAGAAACCCTTTGGATATCAGGAGGGGAAACTGTCTGGGGAGGTGACTTAGGGGTTTGAGCAGCTGTCCTTGGACCTGGATTCTGTGTCCAGCATTTACATAGAAGATGGCTCACAATCATCAGAAAGTCTACTTTTAGGTCATACCATCTTCTGAACTCTGAGGGCATCAGGAATACATATGATGCACACACATCAGGGCAATAAATACTCATACAAATTAAAATGACATAAATAAACCTTAAACAAACCAAACCAGACCTTTTATGGACAGCCATGGGATTCAGTGGGGAAATGTGCTGAAATACAATCCTGATAATCTAAATTTTGTTTTATTTTGCTTTTCGAGACAGGGTATCTCTAAATAGCTCTGGATTTTCTGAAACTGACTACCCAGTTAATTAACTGATTGCCCAGTTAATCCTCCAATTCATAGAGATCCCCCTGCCTCTGCCCCTTCTATATACTGATTAAAGGCAGGTGCCCGCCCATTTACTTTTTAAAACTGAATTCGAGGGGGTTGTGTGGAGAAAAAAAAAACTGAATTCGATCTTTGGGACCCCTCTAGTGAAATGAGAAAGTCAAGGCCATGCACTTGATTGCAAACACACAGACACAGACACACAGACACAGACACACACAGACACACACGCATGCACACCCACGCACACACACACACAGAGAGAGAGAGAGAGAGAGAGAGAGAGAGAGAGAGAGATGGCTCAGTGGTTAAGAGCACTCAGTGCCCTTCCACAGGTCCTGAGTTCAAATCGTGGCAACCAGGTGGTTTTCCACAACTATGTGAATTGGATCGGATGCCCTCTTCTGGTGTGACTGAAGACAGTTAACAGCGTAGTTATATATAAAAAATAAATAAATCTTTCAAACAAAAAGATGAAGAGGGAGAGAGCTAGTGAGGGTGTGCATGAATGAAAAATTGTCATTTAAATATTTTTTATTATTCTTTTACTTTTTCAATTCAGTGTTTCTGTATGTAGCTCTCTTTGTCCTGGAACTCACTCTGTAGGCCAAGCAGGCCTCCAACTGAAGATACACACCCCGTAGGTGTCCAGAGGATGGGGATTAAACACATGTGCCACATCTATCCCATATAAAATACCCTTTAAATGAAAAATTTAAATTCAATCGAAGTGGTGGTGAAACACAGGTTTAGTCCCAGAATGTGGGAGGACAAAGTAGGCAGATCTTTCAGCTCAATGCTAGCCCGGTCTCAAGAGGGATTTGGAGGATAAACAAGGCTACTCAGAGAAACCCTGTCAAAGAAATCAAAATCAATACAGAAAACAGGAGAGAACCTCTCAACACTGAATGGTGCTGTCCTTCCCAAGAGATAGGGAGGCATATGATGGGAAGGAGGCAGAGACTGGGGAAAGGCAAGTCATTGCAGAGAAGGATAATGGGGTATGTGTCACATAAAAGGTGCCAATCCTTTCTGCTTTGACCAAGAGAGGAGGAAAAGACCCTGAGTTGGGGAAGAAACACTTTGACACAGCTTTCCCCACAGCACTGTGTTATTAGTGTTCCCTCTGTTTTGTAATTTGTGGGGAGATGTTGGTATCTTTCCTTTCTGTTGAAGAAAAAATCGTGGCTAAGCACTTTGTCCATTGTGCCCAAAAAGTTGGTGTCCCTCACGGCGATGAGCAGGCCAGGTGGGATTCATGTACAGAATCAGGGAGTGAGAGTATGGCCACCAGGTAACAGCATAGGCCAGCGCCTATGTGGGCCCAAGCATTTAGGTCATGACTTCAGAGGCTCTGAGACCTTAGGAGAAAACAGGCAGACTGGTGGATGTAGGATGACTGACAAGGGTGGAAGACAGACATGTGTGTGGCATCTGAGCTAGAGGAAGGGGCATAAGGACTTAGTGACTGAGTTGCTGTCTGGTCTGGTGACACAGAAAGGTGACCCTTGGAGGCTCTGCTGTGAATGCTATATGCATCTCACATGCCCTGTTCCCTCTCCTCTGTAACTTGGCTGTGGGATACAGGTAACTTCTAGGAAGCCTCCCCTTATTTTTGGTCCCTTTATTACCTGTCATTCTGAGAAATTCTCCAAGCCTCAACTTCTCTCCCAGTCTTTGTTTCCAGCTTTACTGTCCTAATGGGTGCCACTTCCAAAGGTATCTGTTTGGGCCCCTCTGTTGTCCTGCTGTTTCCATCACCAACTGTGTCTCAGGGACCCTGCAGCTCCCTCATTCTCCTGCAAGGAATTGTCCCGTGGTCTCTCTCCCACTATCTGCCTGTGACTCTCATTATCCCTTGTTTCCTTTAATGCTCAAAATCAGAACCCTACAGAGTCAGCCCAAGTGCAATTGGGATCTGTTCCCAGATAATCCCGTCTCTATTTTAAATCTCTGGAGACTATGGCTGGGGATTCAAAAGGGGGGAGGTGGGTGTGCCTCTTGCTGGAACCCCCTTGGGACAGTGCTGATATTTCCCAACAACATTCACACTTCTTCCCTCTTGAGAGAAATTGTTGCTAACTTGGATTTCTGGCCCTCCGGCCTCTGCCCAGGCCCCAATGTGTCTGTCTGTGTGCTTATAGAGAATTCTGTGGTCCTTCATAGCCTGCTGCCTGCCACCCTGCCAGACCGGGAGCCCCCCTGGAATTAGGTCTCAAGAAGAGGAGAAGGCCAGACACCCGGTGTAGTTGACAAGAGTGTTGGGGTGGGTGCGCTGGAGAAATGACGGGAAGTGTCTAGTACCCGTGTCCCTGATGGCAGTATGGAACAGGGGTTATTTCCTGTGAGTATCTGGCATCCATCCAACCTCCATGTATTCTTGTTGAGGAGAGGGGAGGAGATTAAAATTGTATTGAGATAACAGAAAGTTTTTCTTGTGTGATGGTTGGCATGTGCTTGGCCCAGATTGGCAGTATTGCAAACTGTGTCGAGATTGGAGTAGGAGTATCGCTCTGACATTTGGCTTGGAGACCCTCATCCTATCTGGCTTGAAGTTACTGTTCAGCTTGTTTCTGATGAAGATGAAGAAGTCCTCCATTCTTCTTGCAGTATTCCTGCCTTGGGGCTGCCATATTCCTGCCTCCATGATATGAACTGGACATCTGAACCTGTTACCCAGCCCCAGTGAAATGTCTTTATAGAGGTGCCTTGGTCATGGTGTACATTCCCTGAGGTAAAAACCTAAGTAATAGACAAGTCGGTACCAGAACTGGGGTATTGCTGTCATACGTCTGAACATGCCTTTGTTTGGATGAATATGGATTTTATAGCTTTAAATATCCAAAGCACTGGACTGTTTTAAATGGGGATCATTGGGCCATCCTAGTAGGAATATGGAAGAATTTTGTACTCACACTGATGTGACTTGTTCAGACTTGGGCCATCAAGTTCCAGTGAAGTATTTCAACATGTGTCATAGATACTGTTAATGTACTGTTTTGGTTTAGAAGAATGTGGCTACTTTTGGCCCTTGACTGAAGAGTCTACCTCAGGCTCAGAGGAAGAGACTCAGATAAATTTCTTTGACATGGAAAGTCTCAGCAAAATCTTTGTTCTTTGGTTATTTCTCCTGAACAGACTTTTCAATGAGCTTAGCAAGCTGAAAAAGGAAAAATAAAAAGAAAAATGCACACTTCGAGTACTAAAGGAGCACCAGGAAGTGCTATGGAGCTGAATTCTATGATAAAGATAATTGAATTTAATTGTGTGTTTACCTTCAGGTAAGATCCTACCCAGCAAAATGTAGATGCAGGCATGGTGGTACACACCTTTTATCCCAGGAGAAAAGGCCCAGGACATGAGTTCAAGACCATCCTGGGATAAAGCAGGCTCTAGGTGAAGAAAGGCTTAATCCCAGGGATAATAACACACACCTTTAATACAAGTGTTACAGGAGACTGAGCCCTGCAGATCTATTAGTTCCAGGACAGCCTGCAGAGCAAGATCCAGGAAATCAAAGCTCAGGCAGAGTGGGACATGGGAAACAGATCTCAGATCTCATTACGGATGGTTGTGAGCTACCACGTGGTTACTGGGATTTGAACTCAGGACGTCTGGAAGAGCAATCAGTGCTCTTAGCCGCTGAGCCATCTCTCCAGCCCCTCTGTTGAGGATCTTACAGGGGAGGCATGAGTGCCACACGGATCATTTTTGTCTCCCCCCTCCCAACCATGGAAGGTTGGGAATTAGCAGGAGTTACAGACAGGAGATCTCAAGCATTGGCAAGGTGACAGGGGCTGTGGTCATTAAAAGTGATATGAGGCTGGGGATTTAGCTCAGTGGTAGAGCGCTTACCTAGGAAGCCCAAGGCCCTGGGTTCGGTCCCCAGCTCCGAAAAAAAGAACCAAAAAAAAAAAAAAAAAAAAAAGTGATATGAATTACATATCTGTCCCCATATCCAGGGCAGAATCGGAGCACACACCAGTCCCCACTGCCTTACTGACATCATCGAAATGTCCCATACTTACAAGTCTTCCCAGGTGCATACAGTCTGTGGGAGGAAAAAGAAAGAGATCATAGGTCACAGCCTGGGATTTGGGTCTCAGGTGCTAAAATGCTTGTCCACCCAGGCAATGAATCAGGTAGATGTAGGTAAACCAGGATTTGATGTCCATCAGTACAGAACTCAAATGAAGGCAGGACTTCAAGATACATAGCCAAGACGAGGCCTAATACCGTAAAGGAATATCTGCCTCAGAAAGAACTGGGGCTACTCTCTGCTCAGACACTGTTCCAGACCGTGGGTCTCAGAATCTCAGTCCCTGCAACTACCATGTCCAGGGCAACAACTGGAGCCTATCTCTGCTCCCTCACTAGCTGGGATTAAAGGCTTGAAGAACCAAGGAAGCTCCTTCATCACTTTTCTTATTGACACAGGCAAGAGGATCACTGTGTTACCCTGGCTAGCCTGCTATGGAGATCTACGGATCTCTGCCAAAGACCTCTGAACTAAAGATATGCCCCACTACCCTTGGATTCCACACACATCATTGGAGCTTGGCCTAGGAAGCCACCTTTAGTGGATCCTTAGCTCCACCGATCCCCTCCCCCAGGGACAACCTCAGCCCCTCACTTCCCATACACCCACCAGTCACTGTCATCAGTAGAGACAACTCTGGGAGTTCACTAAACATACTCATGTCTTATCCATCCTCAGGTCCCCGTGGGAAACCCCTACCCTGTATTCTTCAGTATTTTGAGGCACCCACGGTCTCCATACAGAATCCCATGCTGACCATAGCAGTACTGCATCAAGTCTTAATCAGACTCTCTTCCTCCAGGTATCAAGGCATTGCTACTTCACCTCAAACCATCGCCATGTGTGGTGGAGCATGCCTCCATCTGAGAACTCCACAGGTTCTAGGACAGCTAGAAGCAGACCCTGTGCCAACCAATGAAGACTAGGAAGGCAGCTTTGGCTTCGGTAAAGATCATTCCAGTAGCCTCCACTTCCCTCCTACCCACTCAGATAGGTGCCTAATAGAGGCAATGAACTACACCCCAAGGTCACCAGCCTTAAGGCAACAGGGAAGGAAATTCTCCTCACCCAGACAAGCAAGTCAGTTTCCTCAATCTGACTCAGACTTTAATAAGACATATCAAGACTAAAACGGGGGTCAAACATTCTATTCAGGGCTCTACTTGGTAAAAATACTCAGTTAACAACACAGTCCTGCCATGACTACAGCCCCAGGTTTCCCAAGGGCCTCCCTCAGAGGTCCCTCCCTCCTTTTTCCCAGAACAGAACAGAAAAAAGTTAACGATTGCCTGTGGTTAAGGGAATTCCTGACATGGTAAGGCTGAGACTGGGCTCCAAGGACAGCTTCTGCCTCAGGGGGTCCTCCAAAGACAAAGAGTTTTGCTTACCTCATTGCCCCTTACTCCTTGCAGACTGGGTATCAGGCCAAAGATCAGAGTGAGTGTGACCAGGACCCAGGATTCCTGCATCCTGGCAAGAGGGCCTATGAGCTTAGATAAGGGCAGAGTTAACACACTGGAGTTGGGCCGGATCAGGGCTTAGAGCCTAGCCAGAGCTCAGGGAAGGGAAGGAGAGAGGAGCTGGCCCTGCTGGAATTTGAGGATGGAGGAATTGGAAGGTTAGCAGAATTTGCTTTACTAACTTGGTGAGTTGTATGAAGCAGAACACTCTGGTACTTAGTCTGTTGTTCTGTGCTTAAATAGTGTTTAGAGCAGGGCGTGGCGACACACCTTTAATCCCATCTCTATGCAGGCAAAGTTCTGTGAGTTCAAAGCTACTATGATACAATGTGTTGGATCCGGGACAGCCAGGTTTAAATTTCAGAAACCCAATGGTATTAGCACAAGTCTTTAACTCCCCAGCACTCAGGACATAGAAAGAGGTGGATCTCTGGGGCTAGCCTGGTCCGCGGAGGGGGTTCCTGGACAGCCAACACTCCAGAAAGAAACCCTTTGGATATCAGGAGGGGAAACTGTCTGGGGAGGTGACTCAGGGGTTAGAGCAGCTCTCCTTGGACCTGGATTCTGTGTCCAGCATCTACATAGAAGATGGCTCACAATCATCAGAAAGTCTACTTTTAGGTCATACCATCTTCTGAACTCTGAGGGCATCAGGCATACATATGATGCACACTCATCAGGGCAATAAATACTCATACAAATTAAAATGACATAAATAAACCTTAAACAAACCAAACCAGACCTTTTATGGACAGCCATGGGATTCAGTGGGGAAATGTGCTGAAATACAATCCTGATAATCTAAATTTTGTTTTACTTTGCTTTTCGAGACAGGGTATCTCTAAATAGCTCTGGATTTTCTGAAACTGACTACATTGCCCAGTTAATCCTCCAGTTCATAGAGATCCCCCTGCCTCTGCCCCCTCTATATACTGATTAAAGTCATGTGCCCGCCCATCTACTTTTTAAAACTGAATTCGAGGGGGTTTTGTGGAGGAAAAAAAAAACTAAATAAGATCTTTGGGACCCCTCTAGTGAAATGAGAAAGTCAAGGCCATGCACTTGACTGCAAACACACAGACACAGACACAGACACAGACACACACACACACACACACACACACACACACACACACACACGCACACACACACACAGATACCCACACACACACACACACACACACACACACACAGAGAGAGAGAGAGAGAGAGAGAGAGAGAGAGAGGAACAGAGAGAGAGAGACAGGGATGGAGAGATAGGAAGAGAGAGGACAAAAGATGAAGAGGGAGAGGGCTGGAGAGATGGCTCAGTGGTTAAGAGCACTCAGTGCTCTTCCACAGGTCCAGAGTCGACATCGTGGCAACCAGGTGGTGGATCAAACTATGTGAAATGGGATCAGATGCCCTCTTCTGGTGTGACTGAAGACAGTTAACAGCGTAGTTATATATAAAAAATAAATAAATCTTTAAAACAAAAAGATGAAGAGGGAGAGAGCTAGTGAGGGTGTTCATGAATGAAAAATTATAACTTAAATAATTCTTATTATTCTTTTACTTTTTCAATTCAGTGTTTCTATGTGTAGCTCTGTTTGTCCTGGAACTCGCTCTGTAGGCCAGGCGGGCCTCCAACTGAAGATACACACCCCGTAGGTGTTCAGGATGGGGATTAAACACATGTGCCACATCTATGCCATATAAAATACCCTTTAAATGAAATTTTAAAATTCAATCCAAGGGTTGGTGAAACACAGCTTTAGTCCCAGAATGTGTGAGGCCAAAGTAGGCAGATCTTTGAGCTCAATGCTAGCCTGGTCTCAAGAGGGAGTTGGAGGATAACCAAGGCTACTCAGAGAAACCCTGTCTCAAGAAATCAAAATCAATACATAAAACAGGAGAGATCCTCTCAACACTGAATGGTGATGTCCTTGCCCAGAGACAGGGAGGGATATGATGGGAAGGAGGCAGAGACTGTTGAAAGGCAAGTCACTGCAGGAGAAGGATAATGGGGTATGTGTCACATAAAATGTGCCATTCCTTTGTGCTTTGACCAAGAGGGGAGGAAAAGACCCTGAGTTGGGAAAGAAACACTTTGGCCCAGCGTTCCCCACAGCACTGGGTTATTAGTGTTCCCTCTGTTTTGTAATTTGTGGGGAGATGTTGGTATCTCTCCTTTCTGTCTGAAGAAAAAATCGTGGCTAAGCACTTTGTCCATTGTGCCCAAAAAGTTGGTGTCCCTCACGGTGATGAGCAGGCCAGGTGGGATTCATGTACAGAATCATGGAGTCAGAATATGTCCACCAGGTAACAGCATAAGCCTGCGACTAGGTGGGCCCAGGCATTTAGGTTATGGCTTGAGAGGCTCTGAGACCTTACAAGATATCAGGCAGAGTGGTGGATGTAGGGTGACTGACAAGAGTTGAAGACAGACATGTGTGTGGCATCTGAGCTAGAGGAAGGGGTATAAGGACTCAGTGACTGAGTTGCTGTCTGGTCTGGTGACACAGAAAGGTGACCCTTGGAGGCTCTGCTGTTAATGCCATGTGCATCTCACATCCCCTGTTCCCTGTCCTCTGTAACTTGGCAGTGGGATACAGGTAACTTCTAGGAAGCCTCCCCTTATTTCCGGTCCCTTTATTACCCGTCATACTGAGAGATTCTCCAAGCCTCAACTTCTCTCCCAGTCTTTGTTTTCCAACTTTAGTGTCCTAATGGGTGCCACTTCCAAAGGCATCTATTTGGGCCCCTCTTTTGTCCTGCTGTTTCCATCACCAACTGTGTCTCAGGGACACTGCAACTACTTCATTCTCCTGCAAGGAATTGTCCTGTTGTCTCTCTCCCATTATCTGCCTCTGATGCTCATTATCCCTAGTTTCCTAGAATGCTCAAATCAGAACCTTCCAGAGTCAGGCCAAGTACATTGGGATCTGTTCCCAGAGAATACCCTCTCTGTTTTAAATCTCTGGAGACTGAGGCTAGGGACACAAAAGGGGGGAGGTAGGTATGCCTCTTACTGGAACCCCCTTGGGATAGTGCTGATATTTCCCAACAACATTCACACTTCTGCCCTCTTAAGAGAAATTGGTGCTAACTTGGATTTCTGTCCCTTGGCCTCTGCCCAGGGCCCACTGTGTCTGTCTGTGTCCTGAGGTAGACGTCTGTGGTCTTTCATCCCCTGCTGCCTGCCACCATGCCAGACTGGGAGCCCGCCCTGGAATTATGACTGATGAAAGAGGAGAAGGCCAGACACCCTGTGTAGTTGACAAGAGTGTTGGGGTGGGTGGGCTGGAGAAATGAAGGGAAGTGTCTAGTACCCGTGTCCCTGATGGGCAGAATGGAGCAGGTGCTTATTTCCTGTGAGTGTCTGGCATCCATCCAACCTCCATTTATTGTTGTCTGAAGAGACGGGAGGAGATTAAAGTTGTATTTAGATAACAGAAAGTTTTTCTTGTGTGATGGTTGGCATGTGCTTGGCCCAGATTGGCAGTATTGCAAACTGTGTCGATATAGGAATAGGAGTGTTACTGTGACAGTTGGCTTGGAGACCCTCATCCTATCTGGCTTGAAGCTACTATTCAGCTTACTTCAGATGAAGATGAAGAAGTCCTCCATTCCTCTTGCAGTATGCCTGCCTGGGGGCTGCCATATTCCTGCCTTCATGATAGGAACTGGACATCTTAACCCTTTACCGAGCCCCAGTGAAATGTCTTTATAGAGTTGCCTTGGTCATGGTGTCTGTTCGCTGAGGTAAAACCCTACTAACAGGGAAGTAGGTACCAGAAGTGGGGTACTGATGTTTTAGACCTGAACATGCCTTTGTCTGGATGAATATGGGTTTTAGAGCTTTAAATATCCAAAGCACTGGACTGTTTTAAATGGGGATCAATGGGCATCCTACAATTAATATGGAAGAATTTTGTACTGAGAGTGATGTGATTTTTTGAGACTTGGGTCATGAGGTTTCAGTGAAGTATTTCAACATGTGTCCTAGATACTGTTTATGTACTGTTTTGGTTTAGTAGAATATGGCTACTTTTGGCCATTGACCTCAGAGCCTACCTAAGGCTCAGAAGAGACTCAGATAAATTTCTTTGACATAGGAAGTCTCAGCAAAGTCTTTGTTCTTTGGTTATTTCTCCTGAAGAGCTTTTTCAATGAGCTTAGCAAGCTGAAAAAGAAAAAATAAAATAAAAAAAAGGTACACTTCAAGTACTAAATGAGCACCAGGAAGTGCTATGGAGGTGAAGTCTGTGATAAAGATTATTCACTTGAATTGACTGTTGAACTTGAGGTAATCCTACCCAGCAAAATGCAGATGTAGGCATGGTGGTACACACCTTTTTTTGTTGTTGTTGTTTGTTTGGTTTTGGTTTTGGTTTTTCCGGAGCTGGGGACCTAACCCAGGGCCTTTCGCTTGATAGGCAAGTGCTCTACCACTGAGCTAAATCCCCAACCCCAGGGTACATACCTTTTATCCCAGGAGAAAATGCCCAGAACATGAGTTCAAGATCATCTTGGGACAAAGCAGGCTCTAGGTGAAGAAAGGCTTAATCCGAGGGATTATAACACATACCTTTAATATAAGTGTTACAGTAGACTGAGCCCAGCAGATCTATGAGTTCTAGGACAGTCTACAGAGCAAGTTACAGGAAATCAAAGCTTAGGCAGAGAGGGACATGGGAAACAGAACGCTGGGAATACAATGGGCGAGCGGGTCATGGTCTTGATCATGCAAAGGAACTGAGGCTTGGCACCATGAAGAGAGGATATTGGTGACACCTACTTCAATGTGAGGACTCCAGCACATAGGAGATGCCAGTAGCATGAGATGATCACAAAGAACAGCAGTGGTTGTTGATTGGATCAACCTGAGTTTAGAGCGCTAGAGTGTAGGCACAACTGTGACACCATGACTTCTCTAAACCTTCAGCCACAGTAGAAACTGAGTGGGAACAGACTCACTCAGACACCTGGAGAGAGGGCTCAATGGTTATTAATGCCTGCTACTTGTCAGTACTTAAGTTCAATTCCCAACACCTGCATGGCAGGTCATAAACATCTGAAACACCAGGGGGACCTGTGACCCTCCCACACCGATGAATGCACATTTTAAACATGATTTTCCATCCACTGAACTTCAGGAGAGCCACTCTCTCAGGCCAAGCACTGATTGGAAAGCCCTAGAACATCTTCAATATGGTTGGGGAGAAGGAGCCTGAGGTGTCCCTCCTCCTTTAGAAAGACTCCCACATCAAAACAAACCTGTCTACCCACACTCCCTCAATCACGACATCTTTTTCCTGAACAGTAACATTTTGTCAGCATCTACTGCTCTCGCTCAGAGCCTGAATGTCCCTGGATTCCCTGTCTTGCCATCTTCTGTGGCAGCCAGAGGATCCCGCACTTGAAGCCAGCCTGCTCTACAGAGTGAGTCCAGGACAGCCCCCTGCCCTGCCCGCACACCTAAGCAGTGAGTTTCCCTAGTGCTGTCTGTCTGCAGAGAAACATTGGCCGTCAGCCCCCTGCAGGAACCACAGTAAAGACCACAGTAGGTGTCCAGGCCCCTCCAACAGGAACTGTCTCCATTCCCTTCCACAGCCTGTGCACACTCCAAGCTCCAAGATGGCCTCAGTACCTCAGCCTCTGGACAAACCCTTCTTCTCTTTAGGAGTTCACCTTGGGTGGGCTGTAGCTAATGCCTGGAACCCACTCTCAACAGAAGGTACAAGGTGGGGTCAGCCCCCCACTACATCCAAGGGATTCTAGGAAAGGAGGTGAAAAGAAGTGTTCCCTAGACCTCACTCCACACATTTCTATTCATGCTTCTCCAGGCTTTCTCCCAACTTTACCTTCTCTCGAAGGCTGTTTTCTGAATTGTTACTCCCTAATAGTCCCATGATTAATCAAGTTCTGGTCTGGTAGGAAATCATGTCACAGGAATAGAGTAGAATTGTATTGTCTTTCCAGTTCATTTCTTTTGAGCCCCCAAGATCCCAGGAAACACAAGGTCTAAGCTTTCCTTCACATCTTGGATTCTCCATCCTCCCAGCAGGTGCTCAGGGCAGTCAGTCACCATTAGAAGAAGCTGAAGTGTCCCCTTAGCCTCTGAACTGGTCCCCATCAGCACTTAGCAGCCAGACAGAACCTTGGCACCTGTGGTTTTTGCATTGCTATAGAGGTGCAGTGAGATCCTCTCAGCACAGGTATGGATGAAGAAGTCTCAGAGAGTCTGACCAGTTCAGTCTTCAATGTCTTCCAGGCACAGCCTCGCTGCTCTAGAATGGCAGAGTGAGCTGTCCAGTCTAGATGGGAAGACCACGACCAATGATTTTTTTATATCCACCACAGACTCCGGCAATTCTTAAAAAAATCAACAGCCTTTATTGTGTGACAGAGATTACAGATCTAGTTTAGCTCTCATGACAAAAAGGGATAGCGGTATAAAAGTACAATCAATGCAATCACAGTACAATAGACAGGATGGGATATGCAGTCATTCCATGGTCTTTGGCTGCCTCCAAGAGGTTTGTGTGTGAGGTAGGTGATAGGGTTGCATAGCGAGTCCCTCTCATCTGGACAGTAAGCCTTCAGGCCTGAGGCTATAGGGAGGACGTGTTTCAGTCTCAGTTGAATTCAGAACAACCTGCAGGAGAAGAGGCACATTTGTTTATCTTAATATCATGGTACAAAAAAAAAGGACAAATATGGTAGGAAGAGCCCTTCCCAGTCTATAGTCCCCCAGCCTCCAAACCATCATTTAAGCAGGTTGGGCAGCCGGCTAAGAAACACATTAGTTATTGGGGCAGAAAGACCCAACTTACGAATGGTTGGTAGGGGATCCACGGAGGTGACCCAAATGCTCTCTAGAGGAGCTTTGGAGGGTGGATTTTGAGGAGTATGATGGTCCGCTGGTCTGAGGTCATGCTGTAGTCCTTGGCATTTGGACATCACAAGGCCACAGATGCACAGGAGGGCAAAGATGACCCAAAAGACGATCAGTGCAATGCTAGGGAGGTAGGGGATGGTATTGTCATAAGTGCCTAAGCCATGTGCTCTTGCTGGACCTCCTCCATTCCCCAACCCACCCTGATTCTAGTGGATCCAGCCCTCAGTGAATGAAGCCCTTGGCTTACGTGAAGTGTTCAGTATCAGGATCCCAGTTCTTGCTTTCCTGACAGCATTCATTTTCATAGCATATGAATCCTTTGGGGCAGTGTCTAGTCAGGACAAACAGGAATGGGGAGATACCGATGAAATCCATGCCTCAAATGAAAGGGTCCCTACTTCCCCAGACACCTAGGACCTCAAGTGCAAGCCTCCCTCAGTGAGTGCGGGGTACAGATCTATCCAGTGTTCACCGGCAGGAATTGGTGTGTGGACCTGAGACCTGAGGTCAGAGTTGTCCATGGCAGTAAGGGGCCCTTTTTTCTCAGGTAGAGTGATCTGCTGAGGATCTTACAGGGGAGGCAGGAGTGCCACAGGGATCATTTTTGTCTCCCCCCTCTGAACCATGGAGGGTTTGGAATTAGTAGGAGTTACAGACCAGCAGTTCTCAAGCATTGGCAAGGTGACAGGGGCTGTGGTTTCATTAAAAGTGATATGAATTACATATCTGTCCTCATATCCAGGGCAGAATCTGAGCACACACCAGTCCCCACTGCCTTACTGACATCATCCACAACGTCCCATACTTACAAGTCTTCACAGTTCTGTAGAGTCTGTGGAAGGAAAAAGACAGAGGTCAGAGGTCACAGCCTGGGAGTTAGGTCTCAGGTGCTAGAATGCTTGTCCAGCGGGGCAATGAATCAGGTAGATGTGGGTAAACCAGGAGTTGATGTCCATCAGTACAGAACTCAAATGAAGGCAGGACTTCAAGATACACAGCCCAGGTGACGCCTAATACCGTAAAGGAATATCTGCCTCAGAAAGAACTGGGGCTCCTCTCTGCTCAGACACTGTTACAGACAGTGTGTCTCAGAATCTCAGTTCCTCCAACTACCATGTCCAGAGGCAGCAACTGGAGCCTATCTCTGCTCCCTCACTAGCTGGGATTAAAGGCTTGAAGAACCAAAGAAGCTCCTTCACCCTTTTTTTATTGAGACAGGCACGGTGGTCACCGTGTTACTCTGGCTAGCCTGCAATATGGAGATCTACAGATCTTTGCCAAAGACCTATGAATTAAAGATATGCCCCACTACACTTGGATTCCACACACATCATTGGAGCTTGGTCTAGGAAGCCACCTTTAGTGGATCCTTAGCTCCACAGCCCCCCTCCTCCAGGGACAACCTCAGCCCCTCACTTCCCATACACCCACCAGTCACTGTCATCAGTAGAGACAACTCTGGGGTTCACTAAACATACTCATGTCTTATCCATCCTCAGGACCCCGTGGGAAACCCCAGCCCTGTATTCTTCAGTGTTTTGAGGCACCCACGGTCTCCATACAGAATCCCATGCTGACCATAGCAGTACTGCATAAAGTCTTAATCAGACTCTCTTCCTCCAGGTATCAAAGCATTGCCCTCTCTGGCTCCTTCACCTCAAACCATCGCCATGTGTGATGGAGCATGCCTCCATCTGAGAACTCCACAGGTTCTAGGACAGCTAGAAGTAGACCCTGTGCCAACCAATGAAGACTAGGAAGGCAGCTTTGGCTTCGGTAAAGATCATTCCAGTAGCCTCCACTTCCCTCCTACCCACTCAGATAGGTGCCTAATAGAGGCAATGAACTACACCCCAAGGTCACCAGCCTTAAGGCAACAGGGAAGGAAATTCTCCTCACCCAGACAAGCAAGTCAGTTTCCTCAATCTGACTCAGACTTTAATAAGACATATCAAGACTAAAACGGGGGTCAAACATTCTATTCAGGGCTCTACTTGGTAAAAATGCTCAGTTAACAACACAGTCCTGCCATGACTACAGCCCCAGGTTTCCCAAGGGCCTCCCTCAGAGGTCCCTCCCTCCTTTTTCCCAGAACAGAACAGAAAAAAGTTAACGATTGCCCGTGGTTAAGGGAATTCCTGACATGGTAAGGCTGAGACTGGGCTCCAAGGAAAGCTTCTGCCTCAGGGAGTCCTCCAAAGTCAAAGAGTTTTGCTTACCTCATTTCCGCTTACTCCTTGCAGACTGGATATCAGGCCAAAGATCAGAGTGAGTGTGCCCAGGACCCACGATTCCTGCATCCTGGCAAGAGGGCCTATGAGCTTAGATAAGGGCAGAGTTAACACACTGGAGTTGGGCCGGATCAGGGCTTAGAGCCTAGCCAGAGCTCAGCGAAGGGAAGGAGAGAGGAGCTGGCCCTGCTGGAATTTGAGGATGGAGGAATTGGAAGGTTAGCAGGATTTGATTTACCAACTTGGTGAGTTCTATGAAGCAGAACACTCTGGAACTTAGTCTGTTGTTCTGTGCTTAAATAGTGTTTAGAGCAGGGCGTGGCGACACACCTTTAATCCCATCTCTATGCAGGCAAAGTTCTGTGAGTTCAAAACTACTATGATACAATGTGTTGGATCCGGGACAGCCAGGGTTAAATTTCAGAAGCCCAGTGGTATTAGCCCAAGTCTTTAACTCCCCAGCACTCAGGACATAGAAAGAGATGGATCTCTGGGGCTAGCCTGGTCTACGGAGGGGGTTCCAGGACAGCCAGAAACCCATTGGGTATCAGGAGGGGAAACTGTCTGGGGAGGTGACTCAGGGGTTAGGAGCAGCTGTCCTTGGATCTGGATTCTCTGTCCAGCATCTACATAGAAGATGGCTCACAATCATCAGAAAGTCTACTTTTAGGTCATACCATATTCTGACTTCTGAGGGCATCAGGCATACATATGATCCACACACATCAGGGCAATAAATACTCATAGAAATTGAAATGACATAAATAAACCTTAAACAAACCAAAGCAGACCTTTTATGGACAGCCATGGGATTCAGTGGGGAAATGTGCTGAAATACAATCCTAATAATCTAAATTTTGTTTTATTTTGCTTTTAGAGACAGGGTATCTCTAAATAGCTCTGGATTTTCTGAAACTGACTACATTGCCCAGTTAATCCTCCAATGAATAGAGATCCTCATGCCTCTGCTCCCTCTATATACTGATTAAAGGCATGTGCCCACCCATCTACTTTTTAAAACTGAATTCGAGGGGGTGGTGTGGAGAAAAAAAAAAGTAACTTAATTCGATCTTTGGGACCCTTCTAGTGAAATGAGAAAGTCAAGGCCATGCACTTGACTGCAAACACACAGACACAGACACAGACACAGACACAGACACACACACAGACACACACACAGACACAGACACACACACAGACACACACACAGAGAGAGAGAGAGAGAGAGAGAGAGAGAGAGAGAGAGACACGGAGGGAGGGAGGGAGGGAGGGAGGGAGGGAGGGAGGAACAGAGACAGAGACAGGGATGGAGATAGGAAGAGAGAGAACAAAAGATGAAGAGGGAGAGGGCTGGAGAGATGGCTCAGTGGTTAAGAGCACTCAGTGCTCCTCCAGAGGTCCTGAGTAGACATCGTGGCAAGCAGGTGGTGGATCACAACTATGTGAAATGGGATCAGATGCCCTCGTCTGGTGTGACTGAAGACAGTTAACAGCGTAGTTATATATACAAAATAAATAAATCTTTAAAACAAAACGGTGAAGAGGGAGAGAGCTAGTGAGGGTGTGCATGAATGAAAAATTATAATTTAAATAATTCTTATTATTCTTTTACTTTTTCAATTCAGTGTTTCTATGTGTAGCTCTCTTTGTCCTAGAACTCGCTCTGTAGGCCAGGAGGGCCTCCAACTGAAGATACACACCACGTAGGTGTACAGGATGGGGATTAAACACATGTGCCACATCTATCCCATATAAAATACCCTTTAAATGAAATTTTAAAATTCAATCCAAGGGGTGGTGAAACACAGCTTTAGTACCAGAATGTGTGAGGCCAAAGTAGGCAGATCTTTGAGCTCAATGCTAGCCTGGTCTCAAGAGGGAGTTGGAGGATAACCAAGGCTACACAGAGAAACCCTGTCTCAAGAAATCAAAATCAATACATAAAACAGGAGAGATCCTCTCAACACTGAACAGTGATGTCCTTGCCCAGAGACAGGGAGGCATATGATGGGAAGGAGGCAGAGACTGTGGAAAGGCAAGTCAGTGCAGGAGAAGGATAATGGGGTATGTGTCACATAAAAGGTGCCATTCCTTTGTGCTTTGACCAAGAGAGGAGGAAAAGACCCTGAGTTGGAGAAGAAACACTTTGGCACAGCGTTCCCCACAACACTGGGTTATTAGTGTTCCCTCCGTTTTGTAATTTGTGGGGATATGTTGGTATCTTTCCTTTCTGTCTGAAGAAAAAATCGTGGCTAAGCACTTTGTCCATTGTGCCCAAAAAGTTGGTGTCCCTCACGGCGATGAGCAGGCCAGGTGGGATTCATGTACAGAATCATGGAGTCAGAATATGGCCACCAGGTAACAGCATAAGCCTGCGACTAGGTGGGCCCAGGCATTTAGGTTATGGCTTGAGAGGCTCTGAGACCTTACAAGAGATCAGGCAGAGTGGTGGATGTAGGGTGACTGACAAGAGTTGAAGACAGACATGTGTGTGGCATCTGAGCTAGAGGAAGGGGTATAAGGACTCAGTGACTGAGTTGCTGTCTGGTCTGGTGACACAGAAAGGTGACCCTTGGAGGCTCTGCTGTTAATGCTATGTGCATCTCACATCCCCTATTCCCTGTCCTCTGTAACTTGGCTGTGGGATACAGGTATCTTCTAGGAAGCCTCCCCTTATTTCTGGTCCCTTTATTACCCGTCATGCTGAGAGATTCTCCAAGACTCAACTTCTCTCCCAGTCTTTGTTTTCCAACTTTAGTGTCCTAATGGGTGCCACTTCCAAAGGCATCTAATGGGCCCCTCTGTTTCCTGCTGTTTCCATCACCAACTCTGTCTCAGGGACCCTGCAACTACTTCATTCTCTTGCAAGGAATTGTCCTGTGGTCTCTCTCCCATTATCTGCCTCTAATTCTCATTATCCCTTGTTTCCTTTAATGCTCAAAATCAGAACCTTCCAGAGTCAGGCCAAGTGCAATTGGGATCTGTTCCCTGAGAATCCCTTCTCTATTTTAAATCTCTGGAGACTGAGGCTAGGGACACAAAAGGGGGGAGGTGGGTATGCCTCTTGCTGGAACCTCCTTGGGACAATGCTGATATTTCCCAACAACATTCACACTTCTGCCCTCTTAAGAGAAATTGGTGCTAACTTGGATTTCTGGCCCTCTGGCCTCTGCCCAGGCCCCACTGTGTCTCTCTGTGTCCTGAGAGAGACGTCTCTGGTCTTTCATCCCCTGCTGCCTGCCACCCTGCCAGACTGGGAGCCCGCCCTGGAATTATGACTGATGAAAGAGGAGAAGGCCAGACACCCTGTGTAGTTGACAAGAGTGTTGGGGTGGGTGGGCTGGAGAAATGAAGGGAAGTGTCTAGTACCCGTGTCCCTGATGGGCAGAATGGAGCAGGTGCTTATTTCCTGTGAGTGTCTGGCATCCGTCCAACCTCCATTTATTGTTGTCTGAAGAGACGGGAGGAGATTAAAGTTGTATTTAGATAACAGAAAGTTTTTCTTGTGCGATGGTTGGCATGTGCTGGGCCCAGATTGGCACTATTGCAAACTGTGTCGATATTGGTGTAGGAGTGTCGCTTTGACAGTTGGCTTGGAGACCCTCATCCTATGGGGCTTGAAGCTACTATTCAGCTTACTTCAGATGAAGATGAAGAAGTCCTCCATTCCTCTTGCAGTATGCCTGCCTGGGGGCTGCCATATTCCTGCCTTCATGATATGAACTGGACATCTGAACCTGCTACCCAGCCCAAGTGAAATGTCTTTATAGAGGTGCCTTGGTCATGGTGTCTGTTCGCTGAGGTAAAACCCTACTAACAGGGAAGTAGGTACCAGAAGTGGGGTACTGATGTTTTAGACCTGAACATGCCTTTGTCTGGATGAATATGGATTTTAGAGCTTTAAATATCCAAAGCACTGGACTGTTTTAAATGGGGATCAATGGGCCATCCTAGTATTAATATGGAAGAATTTTGTACTGAGAGTGATGTGAATTGTTGAGACTTGGGTCATGAGGTTTCAGTGAAGTATTTCAACATGTGTCTTAGATACTGTTTATGTACTGTTTTGGTTTAGAAGAATATGGCGACTTTTGGCCCTTGACCTCAGAGCCTACCTAAGGCTCAGAAGAGACTCAGATAAATTTCTTTGACATAGGAAGTCTCAGCAAAGTCTTTGTTCTTTGGTTATTTCTCCTGAAGACCTTTTTCAATGAGCTTAGCAAGCTGAAAAAGGAAAAAAAAAAAAAAGGTACACTTCAAGTACTAAATGAGCACCAGGAAGTGCTGTGGAGCTGAATTCTGTGATAAAGATTATTCACTTGAATTGACTCTTGACCCTCAGGTAATCCTACCCAGCAAAATGCAGATGTAGGCATGGTGGTACACACCTTTTATCCCAGGAGAAAATGCCCAGAACATGAGTTCAAGCCATCATGGGACAAAGCAGTCTCTTGGTGAAGAAAGGCTTAATCCGAGGGATAATAACACACACCTTTAATATAAGCATTACAGGAGACTGAGCGCAGCAGATCTATGAGTTCTAGGACAGTCTACAGAGCAAGTTACAGGAAATCAAAGCTTAGGCAGAGAGGGACATGGGAAACAGAACGCTGGGAATACAATGGGCGAGCGGGTCATGGTCATGATCATGCAAAGGAACTGAGGCTTGGCACCATGAAGAGAGGATATTGGTGACACCTACTTCAATGTGAGGACTCCAGCACATAGGAGATGCCAGTAGCATGAGATGATCACAAAAAACAGCAGTGGTTGTTGATTGGATCAAACAGCTTAGAGCGCTACAGTGTAGGCTCACCTGTGACACCATGACTTCCCTAAACCCTCAGCCACAGTAGAAACTGAGTGGAACAGACTCACTCAGAGGCCTGGAGAGAGGTCTCAGTGGTTATTAATGCCTGCTACTTGCCAGTACTTAGGTTCAATTCCCAACACCCACATGGCAGGACATAACCATCTGAAACACCAGGGGGGATCTGTGACCCTCCTACAACACCAATGAATGCACATTTTAAACATGATTTTCCAGCCAGTGAACTTCAGGAGAGCCACTCTCTCAGGCCAAGTACTGATTGGAAAGCCCTAGACCATCTTCAGTATGGTGGGCAGGAAAGAGGCTGAGGTGTCCCTCCTCCTTTAGAAAGACTCCCACATCAAAACAAACCTGTCTGCCCACACTCCCTCCATCACGACTTCTTTTCCCTGCACAGTAACATTTTGTCACCATCTACTGCTCTCGCTCAGAACCTGAATTTCCCTGGATTCCCTGTCTTGCCATTTTCTGTGGCAGCCAGAGGATACCGCACTTGAAGCCAGCCTGCTCTACAGAATGAGTCCAGGACAGCCCCCTGCCCTGCCTGCACACCTAAGCAGTGAGTTTCCCTAGTGCTGTCTGTCTGCAGAGAAACATTGGCCTTCAGCCCCCTGCAGGAACCACAGTAAAGACCACAGTAGGTGTCCAGGCACCTCCAACAGGAACTGTCTCCATTCCCTTCCACAGCCCACTCCAAGCTCCAAGATGGCCTCAGTACCTCAGCCTCTGGACAAACCCTTCTTCTCTTTAGGAGTTCACCGTGGGTGGGCTGTAGCTAATGCCTGGAACCCAAGCTCAACAGAAGGTACAAGGTGGGGTCAGCCCCCCACTACATCCAAGGGATTCTAGAAAAGGAGGTGAAAAGAAGTGTTCCCTAGACCTCACTCCACACATTTCTATTCATGCTTCTCCAGGCTTCTCCCAACTTTACCTTCTCTCGAAGGTTGTTTTCTGAATTGTTACTCCCTAATAGTCCCAATAGACAGGATGGAATATGCAGTCATTCCATGGTCTTTAGCTTCCTCCAAGAGGTTTGTGTGTGAGGTGGTCAAAGGGTTCCATAGCGAGTCCCTCTCAATTGCCCAGTAGGGCCCTCAGGCCTGAGGCTGTAGGGAGGACATGTTTCAGTCCCAGTTGAATTCAGAACAACCTGCAGGAGAACGGGCACATTTGTTTTTCTTAATATATCGGTAAGAAAAGGACAAATATGGTGGGCAGAGCCCTTCCCAGGCTATACTCCCCATTATTTAAGCAGGTTGGACAGCCGGCTATGAAACACATTAGGTATTGGGACAGAAAGACCCAAATTACGAATGGTTGGTAAGGGAACCAAGGAAGTGACCCAAATGCTCTCTAGAGGATCTTTGGAGGGTGCATCTGGAGGAGTCTGATCTGCTGGTCTGAGGTCATGCTGTAGTCCTTTGCACTTGCACATCACAAGGCCACAGATGCACAGGAGGGCGAAGATGATCCAAAAGATGATCAGTGCAATGCTAGGGAGGTGGGGGATGGTATTGTCATAAGTTCCTAAGCCATGTGCCCTTGCTGGACCTCCTCTATTCTCCAACCCACCCTGATTCTAATGGATCCAGCCCTCAGTGAATGAAGCCCTGGGCTTACTTAAAGCATTCAGTATCAGGATCCCAGATCTTGCGTTCCTGACCCCATTCATTGTCACAGCATCTGAATCCTTTGGGGCAGTATCTAGTGAAGAAAAACAAGAATGGAGAGATACTGATGAAATCGGTGCCTCAAACCAAAGGTTCCCTGATTACCTAGACACCTAGGACCTCAAGTGCAAGCCTCCCTCAGTGGGATGGAGTACAGATCTATCCTGGGTTCACCGGCAGGATTTGGTGTGTGGACCTGAGACCTGAGGTCAGAGTTCTCCATGGCAGTAAGGGGCCCTTTTTCCTCAGGCAGAGTGATCTGCTGAGGATCTTACAGGAGAGGCAGGAGTGCCACACAGATCATTTTCGTCTCCCCCCTCCCACCTATGGAAGGTTGGGAATTAGCAGGAGTTACAGACCAGCAGTTCTCAAGCTTGGCAAGGTGACAAGGGCTGTGGTTTCATTAAAAGTGATATGAATTACATATCTCTCCTCATATCCAGGACAGAATCTGAGCACACACCAGTTCCCACTGCCTACTGATGTCATCGACAATGTCCCATACTTAAAAGTCTTCACATTTGTATACAGTCTGCGGAAGGAAAAAGACAGAGGTCAGAGTTCACAGCCTGGGAGTTGGGTCTCAGGTGCTGAATGCTTGTCCAGCGGTGCAATGAATCAAGTAGATGTGGGTAAACCAGGAGTTGATGTCCATCAGTTCAGAACTCAAATGAAGGCAGGACTTCAAGATACATAGCCAAGGCTAGGCCTAATACCGTAAAGGAATATCTGCCTCAGAAAGAACTGGGGCTACTCTCTGCTCAGAGACTGTTCCAGACATTGGGTCTCAGAATCTCAGTCCCTGCAACTACCGTGTCCAGGGCAACAACAGCAGCCTATCTCTGCTCCCTCACTAGCTGGGATTAAAGGCTCGAAGAACCAAGGAAGCTCCTTCACCTGTTTCTTAGTGAGACAGGCAAGGGGATCACCGTGTTACCCTGGCTCGCCCAGGAATATAGAGATCTACAGATCTCTGCCAAAGACCTCTGAATTAAAGATATGCCCCACTACCCTTGGATTCCACACACATCATTGGAACTTGGTCTAGGAAGCCACCTTTAGTGGATTCTTAGCTCCACAGCTCCCCTCCCCCAGGGACAACCTAAGCCCCTCACTTCCCATACACCCACCAGTCACTGTCATCAGTAGAGACAACTCTGGAAGTTCACTAAACATACTAATGTCCTATCCATCCTCAGGTCCCCGTGGGAAACCCCTGACCTGTATTCTTCAGTATTTTGAGACACCCACGGTCTCCATACAGAATCCCATGCTGACCATAGCAGTACTACATAAAGTCTTAATCAGACTCTATTCCTCCAGGTATCAAGGCATTGCTACTTCACCTCAAACCATCGCCATGTGTGGTGGGGTATGCCTCCAATCTGAGAACTCCACAGGTTCTAGGACAGCTAGAAGTAGACCCTGTGCCATCCAATGAAGACAAGGAAGGCAGCTTTGGCTTCGGTAAAGATCATTCCAGTAGCCTCCACTTCCCTCCGACACACTCAGATAGGTGCCTAATAGGGGCAATGAACTACACCCCAAGGTCACTAGCCTTAAAGCAACAGGGAAGGAAATTCTCCTCACCCAGACAACCAAGTCAGGTTCCTCAATCTGACTCAGACTTTAATAAGACATATCAAGACTAAAACGGGGGTCAAACATTCTATTCACGGCTCTACTTGGGAAAAATACTCAGGTAACAACACAATCCTGCCATGATTACAGGCACAGATTTCTGAAGGGCCTCCATCAGAGTTCCCTCCCTCCTTTTTCCCAGAACAGAACAGAAAACAAGTTATGGATTGCCAGTGGTTAAGGGAATTCCAGACATGGTAAGGCTGAGACATTGGGCTCCAGGGAAAGCCTCTGCCTAATGGAGTCCTCCAAAGTCAAAAACTTTTGCTTACCTCATTGCCGCTTACTCCTTGCAGACTGGAAAGCAGGCCAAAGATCAGAGTGAGTGTGCCCAGGACCCAGGAGTCCTGCATCCTGGCAAGAGGCCTAGGAGCTTAGATAAATGCAGAGTTAACACACTGGAATTGGGCTGGATGAGTACTTAGAGCCTAGCCAGAGCTCAGGGAAGGGAAGTAGAGAGGAGCTGGCCCTGCTGGAATTTGAGAATGGAGGAATTGGGAGGTTAGCAAAGTTTGATTTACCAACTTGGTGAGTTAGAAGGAGCAGAACACTCTGGAATTGCCTCTGTTGTTCTGTGCTTAAACAGAGTTTAGAGCAGGGCGTGGTGACACACCTTTATCCCATCACTAAGTAGGCACAGCTCTGCTGAGTTCAAAATTACTATGATAACGTATGTTAGATCCAGGAAAGCCAGGGTTACAGGAGACTGAGCCCTGCAGATCTATTAGTTCCAGGACAGCCTGCAGAGCAAGGTCCAGGAAATCAAAGCTTAGGCAGAGAGGGACATGGGAAACAGAACGCTGGGAATGGAATGGGGGAGCGTGTCATGGTCTTGATGGCGCTCAGCAGAACTCAGCTGGTTCTTCCATGCGGCTCTGGCTTCCCAGATAGAAACAGAATGGATGACAGGGACGACTGATGTTGTTTAACTGGAGCTGAGCAATGAGCTGTGATTAAGAAGAGACCATTGTCGCTGAGGTGAGGGGAAGTATTTCCAGTGAGCTCAAAGTTGTTGTGTTCAGGGATAGCCAAGGTTGTACCACATGCTGCAGCTGTACTTGCTAATGTGTGAGGGTCACCCAGGTGGTACTGGTTTTGAAGGCACAAAGCAGTCATGAAGAGCACCTGAGGCTTGGAATTGTGAGAGAGCATGGAAGGCCGTTGATGCAGGTGCAGTTTCAGTTGTAGTTGATGGTCCAGGACAGAAGAGTTCATACAAAGGAACTGAGGCTTGGCACCATGACGAAAGCCTTTGAAAGGATATGGGTGATGCCTACTTCATTGTGAGGACCCCAGCCTTTTGGAGATGCCGGTAGCATGAGATGATCGCCAAGAACAACACTGGTTGTTGAGTGGATCAACCAGAGCTTAGAGCGCTACAGTGTAGGCTCACCTGTGACACCATGACTTCTCTTCTTTTTTCTTTTCTTTTCTTTTTTTCTTTTTTCTTTTTTTTCCGGAGCTGGGGACCAAATTCAGGGCCTTACGCTTGCTACGCAAGTGCTCTACCACTGAGCTGAATCCCCAAACTCTACCATGACTTCTCTAAACCCTCATCCACTTCTCCAAACCCTCAGAAACTGAGTGGGAACAGACTCACTCAGACGCCTGGAGAGAGGGCTCAGTGGTTATTAATGCCTGCTACTTGCCAGTACTTAGGTTCAATTCCCAACACCTGCATGGCTGGTCATAACCATCTGAAACACCAGGGGGACCTGTGACCCTCCCACAACACCAATGAATGCACATTTTAAACATGGTTTTCCAGCCAACGAACTTCAGGAGAGCCACTCTCTCAGGCCAAGCACTGATTGGAAAGCCCTAGACCATCTTCAATATGGTGGGGAGGAAGGAGGCTGAGGTGTCCCTCCTCCTTTAGAAAGACTCCCACATCAAAACAAACCTGTCTACCCACACTCCCTTCATCACGACTTCTTTTCCCTGCACAGTAACATTTTGTCAGCATCTTCTGCTCTCGCTCAGAGCCTGAATGTCCCTGGATTCCCTGTCTTGCCATCTTCTGTGGCAGCCAGAGGATCCTGCACTTGAAGCCAGCCTGCTCTACAGAGTGAGTCCAGGACAGCCCCCTGCCCTGCCTGCACACCTAAGCAGTGAGTTTCCCTAGTGCTGTCTGTCTGCAGAGAAACATTGGCCGTCAGCCCCCTGCAGGAACCACAGTAAAGACCACAGTAGGTGTCCAGGCACCTCCAACAGGAACTGTCTCCATTCACTTCCACAGCCTGTGCACACTCCAAGCTCCAAGATGGCCTCAGTACCTCAGCCTCTGGACAAACCCTTCTTCTCTTTAGGAGTTCACCTTGGGTGGGCTGTAGCATTAGTGCCTGGAACCCACTCTCAACAGAAGGTACAAGGTGGGGTCAGCCCCCCACTACATCCAAGGGATTCTAGGAAAGGAGGTGAAAAGAAGTGTTCCCTAGACCTCACTGCACACATTTCTATTCATGCTTCTCCAGGCTTCTCCCAACTTTACCTTCTCTAGAAGGTTGTTTTCTGAATTGTTACTCCCTAATAGTCCCATGATTAATCAAGTTCTGGTCTCCTAGGAAATCATGTCACAGGAATAGAGTAGAATTGTATTGTCTTTCCAGTTCATTTCTTTTGACCCCCAAGATCCCAGGAAACACAAGGTCTAAGCTTTCCTTCACATCTTGGAATCTCCATCCTCCCAGCAGGTGCTCAGGGCAGTCAGTCACCTTTGGAAGAAGCTGAAGTGTCCCCTTAGCCTCTGAACTGGTCCCCATCAGCACTTAGCAGCCAGACAGAACCTTGGCACCTGTGGTTTTTGCATTGCTATAGAGGTGCAGTGAGATCCTCTCAGCACAAGTATGGATGAAGTCTCAGAGAGGCTGACCAGTTCAGTCTTCACTGTCTTCCAGGCACAGCCTCGCTGCTCTAGAATGGCAGAGTGAGCTGTCCAGTCTAGATTGAAGACCACTGCCAATGATTTTTTTATGTCCACTACAGACTCTTCCAATTCTTAAAATTCAACAACTTTTATTTTGGGACAGAGATTACAGATTCAGGACAGTTCCCATGACAAAAGGGGAGGGGACAGCGGTATACAAAATCAATAAATTAATTCAAAGAACAAATGACAGGATGGGATATGCAGTCATTCCATAGTCTTTGGCTTCCTCCAAGATGTTTGTGTGTGTCATAGCTCAAATGGTTGCATAGCGAGTCCCTCTCCTCTGGCCAGTAGGGCGCTCAGGCCTGAGACTGTAGGGAGGAGGTGGTTCTGTGGGTGTTGAGTTCAGGACAACCTGCAGGAGAAGAGGCACATTTGCTTTATTTGGAGTCTGCTTAAAAAAAGGACAAATGTGGTAGGCAGAGCCCTTCCCAGTCCATAGTCCCTCAGCCTGCAAAGCATTATTTCAGCAGGTTAGACGTCTAGCTATGAAACACATTAGGTATGGGGACAGAAAGACCCACCTGACTGTAGGTTGGTGGGGGATCTAAGGAGGTGACCCAAATGCTCTCTAGAGGCGCAATGGAGGGTGCATCTGGAGGAGTCTGATGATCACCTGCTCTGAGGTCATGGTGTAGTCGTTTGCACTTGCACATCACAAGGCCACAGATGTACAGAAGGACGATAATGACCAATGAGATGATGAACACGATCCTAGGGAGGTGGGCATGGTATTGTCATAAGTGCCGAGGCCATGCTCCCTTGCTCTACCTCCTCCCTCCCTCACCCTCACCCTGTCTCTGGTGAAACCAGCCCTTAGTGAATGATGCCCTGGAGGGATGAACCTGTGCTTACTTGAGGGGGTCATTTTCAGGGTCGAAGATCTTTCTTTCCTGACAGCATTCATTCTCACAGCATCCGAATCCTTTGGGGCAGTGTCTAGTCAGGACGAACAAGCATGGGGAGATACTGATGACATCGCAGCCTCAAAGCAAAGAGTCCCTGCTTCCCTAGACACCTAGGCCCTCAAGTGCAAGTCACCCTTAATGTGTGGGGGTACAGATCCCTCTGGGGCTCACTGGGAGGGATTGGGGTATGGACCTGAGACCTGTGTTCACAGTTCTCCATGGCAGTAGTGTGCCCTTGTTCCTCAGGCAGACTGGTCTGCTGAGGATCTAACACGGGAGGCAGCAGTGGGATACTGACCATTTGTCTCCCCCCTCCCACCTATGGAAGGTTGGGAATTAGCAAGAGTTACAGACCTGCAGATCCCATGGTTGGGTAAGGTGACAGGGGCTGTGGTTTCAGCATAATGATTTTAATTAGGTGTCTGTCACCTTATGCAGGGCCGAATCTGAGCACACACCTGACACCCTTGCCTTTACTGACATCATCGAGAAAGTCCCATACTTACAGGTCTTCACAGTTATTCACAGTCTGTGGGAGGAAAAAGACAGAGGTCAGAGGTCAAAGCCTGGGAGTTGGGTCTGGGATATTAGTGTGCTTGTTCAGCATGGCAATAGTACTTTCTATTTAGTACAGAACTCTAGAGAAGGCAGGACTATCCACGGCTGCACAAGCCAGGTGAGGCCATATAGGAAACAAGAATCTATGTCTCAATAAGAACTAAAGCTAGATATAGTATATCGTTTCAGACAGGCCCTCCCTCCAACTACTATGTCCAGGTTCAACAACAGAAGCCTACCTCTGCCTACCCAAGTGCTAGGCTTAAAGTCTTGACTTACCAAGGGAGCCCCCTAACAAGTTTGTATTGACACAGGCAAGGGTCTCCCTGGCTTGTCCTGGCTAGCCTGGAATTCAGAGATCTACTTGTCTCTGCCTCCATCTTCTGGATTAAAGATGGTCACCCTAACCCTGGCTCCCTCTTGGAAATTGTCCTATGAAGCTTCCCATAGTGGATCCTTAGATTCAGAGACTCCCAGAAAGCAACCTAAGCACCCAGTTGCACCTACACCCTTGATTCACTGTCATCAGTCGATACCACTCTGGGAGTTCACTAAACACACTCATGTCCTATCCATCCTCAGGTCCCCATGGCAAACCCTTGCCCTGTATCCTTCAGTATTTTGAGACGGTCAGGGTCTCCATACAGAATCCCATTCTGTCATTAGCAGTACTGTGTAAGCTCTTAATTAGAACTCTCTTCCTCCAGGTATTAAGGCATTGCCCTCTCTGATTACTTCACTTCAAACCATCACCATGTGTGGTGGTGCATGCCTCCAATCTGAGAACTCCACAGGTTCTAGGGCAGCTAGACGTAGACCCTGTGCCAACCAATGAAGACTTGGAAGGCAGCTTTGGCATCTCTAATGATCCTTACAATAGCCTTTCTCTTGTTAAAGAGAAGAGGAAAGGACAGGTGACAGTCACAGCTGGGTCATCTCCTCTCAATGCTCACAATCCCTGTGTTCTTTGGTAAGGATGGGTACAGTAAGCTGAAGACACAAGGGCACAGGAACTCATACACATGCTCCTTTCTCACGCTCTCTCCCTCCTTCTCCCTCCTACTCCATTCTTCCATTCTTCTCTCTCCCTCCCTATCTCTCTCTCTCTCTCTCTCTCTCTCTCTCTCTCTCTCTCTCTCTCTCTCCCTCTCCCTCTCCCTCTCCCTCTCCCTCTCCCTCTCCCTCTCCCTCTCTCCTCTCCCCAGTTGTCCAAATACCACCGTCTTGTCTTGGACTGTATTTTTTTCAAGACAAGATTTCTCTGTGCACCCCTGGCTGTCCTGGAACAGCTCTGTACACCAGGCTGGCCTAGGAGTCAGATCCACCTGCCTCGGCCTCCCCAGTGCAGGGAATAAAGGTGTGTGCTGCTAACACCACTGGGCTCCTCTGCTAACTACATTTAAACAGCAGTTAAGGCAGGCATGGTAGACCCAGCCTCTAACTCCTTTTAATTCCAATGCTGAGATACCAATGCAGATCTGTGGTAAATTTACACTTAGTACAATCTAAATCGTGACCGCCTATAAAAAAAAAAAAAAAAAAAAAGACAGGTTTAATTAACTGGATCCGGATTATTCCCTGTCCCACCTTAACCATGTGGTCAGATCAGGATGGTTGGGAGCCTGAATATTAGTAAATATGAATTTATCAGATCTGATTGGTGTTTTGACAACACTTGTACTTGGATCTGGAGAGAGGGTCAAAAACGATGCAGAGGTCCCAGATGGGAAGCATCTTGAACCTGGGTTCACTCATACATGGCCTTGGATGGAGAATTAGAAGCTTCAGACAGCCAATGAGCACTGTTCTGGGGAGCTGACCTGGGAAGTCACTTACCTCAGGCCCACCACCCAGAAGATTATCCACCAAGATTGTAAAGTTAATCCCAGTACTCCAGAGGCAGAGGCAGAGGCAGAGTTGAGGCCATCCTGGACTAACGAGTTCTAGTATATCCTCAGCTAGAGGAACCATGTCTCAAAAAACAAAAGAAACCAAAAGATTGTAGGTTTAAAAGGCTTCTTCTGACCACTTCTCAGGAAAACCTGCCAACCCAAGTCACTTAAAGAGTTTGAAGAGAAAGAGAGCTCCAATCCTGCCTCCCTGAGACCACAGCAGGAGGTCACACAGCCTAGGCAGCCAAGTTGACTGTGATATCAAATTCAAACTAATTAGAGAAGTGAGAGAACCTCCACCTCCCTGGTACACAAGCAGATAAGTCAGAGTGAACCAATAAACTACACCTCAATGTCACCAGCCATGCAGTGTCAGGGAAGCAGAGACACCTAATGCAGACAAGCAAGACCTCAGGATCCTCAGCCTGACTCAGAGGCATGCAAAGGCTAAACTGGGTGTCAAAACCCCTCTTCAGGGCTGTGCTTGGGGCCAGTTCCAAGTTAACAACACAGTCCTGCCAAAAGTAGGGGCCCATGTTTACCCAGGGCCTCCTTGTGGACCCTACTTCCACTTTCCCCAAACAGAGAAGGAAGGAAGTTACCAATGCCTGTGGTTAAGGGAATTCCTGTCAAGATAAAGCTGGGACAGGGCTCCAAGGCAAGCCTCTGCCCCCAAAGAGTCCTCCAAAGTCACAGAGTCCTGCTTACCTCATTGGAGCTTACTCCTTGCAAACCGAAAAGTGTTCCGAAGATCAGGGTGAGTGCTCCTGGGACCCAGGCATCCTGCATCCTGGCAGGAGGGCCAATGAGCTTAGATGTGTAAGGACCAAGGAACTGGGCAAGACCTTACCAACTTCTCTCCACCTATGGGGGCCAGCAGTGCTGTTGGGCTGGACCAGGTCTTAGAGCCTAGCCAGAGCTCAGGGAAGAGAAGTAGAGAGGGTCTGGCCTTGTTGAGTTTGAGGTTGGAGGAAATGGGAGATTAGCAGAGTTTGATTTACCAATTTGGTGAGTTGGATGGAGAAGAACACTCTAGAACTTAGTCTGTTGTTCTGTGCTTAAATAGTGTTTAGAGCAGGGCGTAGCCACACAGTTTTAATCCCATCACTAAAACAGGCACAGCTCTGTGAGTTCGAAACTACAATCTATTGGATCCGGGACAGCCAGGGTTAAATTGCAAAAGCCCAGTGGTGTTAGCACAAGCCTTTAATACCCCAGCACTCAGGACAGAAAGAGGTGGATCTCTGAGGCTAGCCTGGGCTACAGAGGGGGTTCCTGGACAGCCAAGACTTTACACAGAAACCCTTTGGGTGTCAGGAGGGGAAATGTCTGGGGAGGTGACTCAGGGGTTAGGAGCAGCTGTCCTTGGACCTGGATTCTGTGTCCAGCATCTTCATAGAAGATGGCTCATAATCATCTGAAAGTCTACTTTTAGATCATCCCATCTTCTGAACTCTGAGGGCATCATGGATGCATATGGTGTACATACATGAGGCCAATCAATACTCATAGAAATAAAAATGACATAAATATAACTTAAACAAAAAAAAAACGTTTAGGCCAGTCAGGTGACTCAGTGGGGATGGAGAGATAGGAAGAGGGAGAACAAAAGGTGGAGAGGGAGAGGGCTGGAGAGATAGCTCAGTGGTTAAGAGCACTCAGTGCTCTTCCACAGGTCCTGAGTTGACATCTTGGCAAGCAGGTGGTGGATCACAACTATGTGAAATGGGATCTGATGCCCTCTTCTGGTGTGACTGAAGACAGTTAACAGCGTAGTTATATATAAAAATAAATAAATCTTTAAAACAGAAGATGAAGAGGGAGGGAGCTAGTGAGGGTGTGCATGAATGAAAAATTGTAATGTAAATATTTCTTATTATTCTTTTACTTATTCAATTCAGTGTTTCTGTGTGTAGCTCTCTTTGTCCTGGAACTCACTCTGTAGGCCAGGCAGGCCTCCAACTGAAGATACACACCCCGTAGGTGTCCAGAGGATGGGGATTAAACACATGTGCCACATCTATCCCATATAAAATACCCTTTAATGAAAATTTTAAATTCTATCCAAGGGGTGTTGAAAAATTCGTGGCTGAGCACTTTGTCCATTGTGGCCTAAAAGTTGGTGGCCCTCAAGGCGACGAGAAGGCCAGGTGGGATTCATGTACTGAATCATGGAGTCAGAATATGGCCACCAGGTAACAGCATAGGCCAGCGACTAGGTGGGCCCAGGCATTTAGGTCATGACTTGAGAGGCTCTGAGACCTTATGAGAAAGCAGGCAGACTGGTGGATGTAGGATGACTGACAAGGGTGGAAGACAGACATGTGTGTGGCCTCTGGGCTAGAGGAAGAGGAATAAGGACTCAGTGACTGAGTTGCTGTCTGGTCTGCTGACACAGGAAGGTGACCCTTGGAGGCTCTGCTGTGAATGCCATGTGCATCTCACATCCCCTGTTCCCTGTCCTCTGGAACTTGGCTGTGGGATACAGGTAACTTCTAGGAAGCCTCCCCTTATTTCTGGTCCCTTTATTACTTGTCATACTGAGAGATTCTCCAAGCCTCAACTTCTCTCCCAGTCTTTGTTTTCCAACTTTACTGTCCTAATGGGTGTCGCATCCAAAGGCATCTATTTGGGCCCCTCTGTTGTCCTGCTGTTTCCATCACCAACTGTGTCTCAGGGACCCTGCAGCTGCCTTATTCTCCTGCAATGAATTGTCCTGTGGTCTCTCTCCCACTATCTGCCTCTGATTCTCATTATCCCTTGTTTCCTTTAATACTCAATATCCGAAGCTTCCAGAGCCAGGCCAAGTGCAATTGGGATCTGTTCCCAGAGAATCCCCTCTCTATTTTAAAACTCTGGAGACTGAGGCTAGGGATTCAAAAGGTGAGAAGTGGGTAAACCTCTTGCTGGAACCCCCTTGGGACAGTGCTGATATTTCCCAACAACATTCCCACGTTGGCCCTCTTGAGAGAAATTGTTGCTAAGTTGGATTTCTGGCCCTCTTACCTCTTTTCAGGCCCCATTGTGTCTGTGTGTGTCCTGAGAGAGACTTCTGTGGTCCTTCATTCCCTGCTGCCTGCCACCCGCCAGACCGGGAGCCCCCTCTGGAATTAGGTCTCATGAAAGAGGAGAAGGCCAGACACCCTGTGTAGTTGACAAGAGTGTTGGGGTGGGTGGGCTGGAGAAATGAAGGGAAGTGTCTAGTACCCGTGTCCCTGATGGCAGTATGGAACAGGGGTTATTTCCTGTGAGTGTCTGGCATCAATCCAACCTCCATGTATTGTTGTCAGAGGAGAGGGGAGGAGATTAAAATTGTATTGAGATTCTGTGATAAAGATTATTCAATTGAATTGACTGTTGACCTTCAGGTAAGATCCTACCCAGCAAAATGTAGATGCAGGCATGGTAGTAGACTCCTTTTATCCCAGGAGAAAATGCCCAGAACATGAGTTCAAGACCATCGTGGGACAAAGCAGGCTCTAGGTGAAGAAAGGCTTAATCCGAGGGATAATAACACACACCTTTAATATAAGCATTACAGGAGACTGAGCCCAGCAGATCTATTAGTTCTAGGACAGTCAACAGAGCAAGTTCAGAAAATCAAAGCTTAGGCAGAGAGGGACATGGGAAACAGAACGCTGGGAATGGAATGGGCGAGTGGGTCATGTTTCTGATGGCGCTCAAAAGAAATCAGCTGGTTCTTCCATATGGCTCTGGCTTCACAGATAGAAAGAGAAGGGATGACAGGGAAGACTGATGTTGTTTAACTGGAGCTGAGAAATTAGCTGTGATTAAGAAGAGAACATTGTCGCTGAGGTGAGGGGAAGTATTTCCCATGACGTCAAAGTTGCTATGTTCAGGGATAGCCAAGGTTGTAGAATTTAGTCTGTTGTTCTGGCTTAAATAGTGTTTAGAGCAGGGCAAGACCACACACCTTTAATCCCATCTCTAAGCAGGCACAGCTCTGTGAGTTCAAAACTACAATCTATTGGATCCGGGACAGCCAGGGTTAAATTTCAAAAGCCCAGTGGTGTTAGCACAAGCCTTTAATTCCCCAGCACTCAGGACAGAAAGAGGTGGATCTCTGAGGCTAGCCTGGGCTACGGAGGGGGTTCCTGGACAGCCAAGACTTCACACAGAAACCCTTTGGGTGTCAGGAGGGGAAATGTCTGGGGAGGTGACTCAGGGGTTAGGAGCAGCTGTCCTTGGACCTGGATTCTGTGTCCAGCATCTTCATAGAAGATGGCTCATAATCATCTGAAAGTCTACTTTTAGATCATCCCATCTTCTGAACTCTGAGGGCATCATGCAGGCATATGGTGTACATACATGAGGCCAATCAATACTCATAGAAATAAAAATGACATAAATATACCTTAAACAAAATAAACCTTTAAGGCCAGTCAGGTGATTCAGTGGGGATGGAGAGATAGGAAGAGGGAGAACAAAAGGCGGAGAGGGAGAAGGCTGGAGAGATTGCTCAGTGGTTAAGAGCACTCAGTGCTCTTCCAGAGGTCCTGAGTTGACATCGTGGCAAGCTCTGAGTTGACATGGTGGCTCACAACTATGTGAAATGGGATCTGATGCCCTCTTCTGGTGTGACTGAAGACAGTTAACAGCGTAGTTATATATAAAAAATAAATAAATTTTTAAAAACAGGTGAAGAGGGAGAGAGCTAGTGCGGGTGTGCATGAATGAAAAATTATAATTTGAATAATTCTTATTATTCTTTTACTTTTTCCATTCAGTGTTTCTGTGTGTAGCTCTCTTTGTCCTGGAACTCACTCTGTAGGCCAGGCGGGCCTCCAACTGAAGATACACACCCTGTAGGTGTCCAGAGGATGGGGAGTAAACACATGTGCCACATCTATCCCACATAAAATACCCTTTAAATGAAAATTTTAAATTCAACCCAAGGTGTGGTGAAACACAGCGTTAGTCCCAGAATGTGGGAGGCCAAAGTAGGCAGATGTTTGAGCTCAATGCTACCCTGGTCTCAAGAGGGATTTGGAGGATAAACAAGGCTAGTCAGAGGAACCCTGTCTCAAGAAATCAAAATCAATACATAAAACAGGACAGATCCCCTCAACACTGAATGGTGATGTCCTTGTCCAGAAATAGGGAGGCATATGATGGGAAGGAGGCAGAGACTGTGGAAAGGCAAGTCATTGCAGGAGAAGGATAATGGGGTATGTGTCACATAAAAGGTGCCATTCCTTTGTGCTTTGACCAAGAGGGGAGGAAAAGACCCTGAGTTGGGGAAGAAACACTTTGGCACAGCGTTCCCCACAGCACTGGCTTATTAGTGTTCCCTCTGTTTTGTAATTTGTGGGGAGATGTTGGTATCTTTCCTTTCTGTGTGAAGAAAAAATCGTGGCTAAGCACTTTGTCCATTGTGCCCAAAGAGTTGGTGGCCCTCAAGGCGATGAGCAGGCCAGGTGGGATTCATGTTCAGAATCAGGGAGTGAGAATATGGCCACCAGGTAACAGCATAGGCCAGCGGCTAGGTGGTCCCAGGCGTTTAGGTCATGAGTTGAGAGGCTCTGAGACCTTATGAGAAAGCAGGCAGACTGGTGGAAGTAGGATGACTGACAAGGGTGGAAGACAGACATGTGTGTGGCCTCTGGGCTAGAGGAAGAGGAATAAGGACTCAGTGACTGAGTTGCTGTCTGGTCTGCTGACACAGGAAGGTGACCCTTGGAGGCTCTGCTGTGAATGCCATGTGCATCTCACATGCCCTGTTCCCTGTCCTCTGTAACTCGGCTGTGGGATACAGGTAACTTCTAGGAAGCCTCCCCTTATTTCTGGTCCCTTTATTACCCGTCATACTAGGAGATGCTCCAAGCCTCAACTTCTCTCCCAGTCTTTGTTTTCCAGCTTTACTGTCTTAATGGGTGCCACTTCCAAAGGCATCTATTTGGGCCCTTCTATTGTCCTGCTGTTTCCATCACCAACTGTGTCTCAGGGACCCTGCAGCTCCCTCATTCTCCTGCAAGGAATTGTCCTGTGGTCTCTCTCCCACTCTCTGCCTCTGATATCATTATCCCTTGTTTCCTTTAATGCTCAAAATCAGAACCTTCCAGAGTCAGGCCAAGTACAATTGGGATCTGTTCCCAGAGAATCCCGTCTCTATTTTAAATCTCTGGAGACTGAGGCTGGGGATTCAAAAGGGGGGAGGTGGGTATGCCTCTTGCTGGAACCCCCTTGGGACAGTCCTGATATTTCCCAACAACATTCACACTTCTGCCCTCTTGAGAGAAATTGTTGCTAAGTTGGATTTCTGGCCCGCCGGCCTCTGCCCAGGCCCCACTGTGTCTGTCTGTGTCCTGAGAGAGACTTCTGTGGTCCTTCATTCCCTGCTGCCTGCCACCCTGCCAGACCGGGAGTCCCCTCTGGAATTAGGTCTCATGAAAGAGGAGAAGGCCAGACACCCTGTGTAGTTGACAAGAGTGTTGGGATGGGTGGGCTGGAGAAAGGAAGGGAAGTGTCTAGTACCCGTGTCCCTGATGGCAGTATGGAACAGGGGTTATTTCCTGTGAGTATCTGGCATCCATCCAACCTCCATGTATTCTTGTCAGAGGAGAGGGGAGGAGATTAAAATTGTTTTGAGGTAACAGAAAGTTTTTCTTGTGTGATGGTTGGCATGAGCTTGGCCCAGATTGGCAGTATTGCAAACTGTGTCGAGATTGGAGTAGGAGTGTCACTGTGACATTTGGCTTGGAGACCCTAATCCTATCTGGATTGAAGCTACTGTTCAGCTTGTTTCTGATGAAGATGAAGAAGTCCTCCATTCTTCTTCCAGTATGCCTGCCTTGGGGCTGCCATATTCCTGCCTCCATGATATGAACTGGACATCTGAACCTGTTACCCAGCCCCAGTGAAATGTCTTTATAGAGGTGCCTTGGTCATAGTGTCCGTTCACTGAGGTAAAACCCTAACTAACAGAGAAGTCGGTACCAGAACTGGGGTATTGCTGTCATACGTCTGAACATGCCTTTTTTGAATGAATATGAATTTTAGAGCTTTAAATATCCAAAGCACTGGACTGTTTTTAAATGGGGATCATTGGGCCATCCTAGTAGGAATATGGAAGAATTTTGTACTGACACTGATGTGACTTGTTGAGACTTCGGCCAGGAGGTTCCAGTGAAGTATTTCAACATGTGTCTTAGATACTGTTTATGTACTGTTTTGGTTTAGAAGAATGTGGCTACTTTTGGCCCTTGACTGAAGAGTCTACCTCAGGCTCAGAGGAAGAGACTCAGATAAATTTCTTTGACATGGAAAGTCTCAGCAAAGTCTTTGTTCTTTGGTTATTTCTCCTGAACAGACTTTTCAATGAGCTTAGCAATTTGAAAAAGGAAAAATAAAAAAAAAATATGTATACTTCGAGTACTAAAGGAGCACCAGGAAGTGCTATGGAGCTGAATTCTATGATAAAGATAATTGAATTTAATTGTGTGTTTACCTTCGGGTAAAATCCTACCCAGCAAAATGTAGATGCAGGCATGGTGGTACACACCTTTTATCCCAGGAGAAAAGGCCCAGGACATGAGTTCAAGACCATCCTGGGAGAAAGCAGGCTCTAGGTGAAGAAAGGCTTAATCCCAGGGATAATAAAACACCTTTAATACAAGCGTTTCAGGAGACTGAGCCCTGCAGGTCTATTAGTTCCAGGACAGCCTGCAGAGCAAGTTCCAGGAATTCAAAGCTTAGGCAGAGTGGGACATGGGAAACAGAACGCTGGGAATGGAATGGGGGAGCGGGTCATGGTCTTGATGGCGCTCAGCAGAACTCAGCTGGTTCTTCCATGCGGCTCTGGCTTCCCAGATAGAAACAGAATGGATGACAGGGAAGACTGATGTTGTTTAACTGGAGCTGAGAAATGAGCTGTGATTAAGAAGAGACCATTGTCGCTGAGGTGAGGGGAAGTATTTACAGTGAGCTCAAAGTTGCTGTGTTCAGGGATAGCCAAGGTTGTACCACATGCTGCAGCTGTACTTGCTAATGTGTGAGAGTCACCCAGATGGTACTGGTTTTGAAGGCACAAAGCAGTGATGAAGAACACCTAAGGCTTGGAATTGTGAGGGAGCATGGAAGGCCACTGATGAAGGTGCAGCTTCAGTTGTAGTTGATGGCCCAGGACAGAAGAGGTCATGAAAAGGAACTGAGGCTTGGCACCATGAAGAGAGCCTATGAGAGGATATGGATGATGCCTACTTCATTGTGAGGGCCCCAGCATAGTGGAGATGCCAGTAATATGAGATGATCGCCAACAACAGCAGTGGCAGGTGAGTGGATCAACCAGAGCTTAGAACACTACAGTGTAGGCTCACCTGTGACACCATGACTTCTATAAACCCTCACCCACTTCTCGAAACCCTCAGAAACTGAGTGGGAAAAGACTCTGTCAGACACCTGGAGAGAAGGCTCAGTGATTATTACTGCCTGCTACTTGTCAGTACTTAAGTTCAATTCCCAACACCCGCATGGCAGGTCATAACCATCAGAAACACCAGGGGGATCTGTGACCTTCCCACACCGATGAATGCACATTTTAAACACGATATTCCAGCCAATGAACTTCAGGAGAGCCACTCTCTCAGGCCAAGCACTGATTGGAAAGCCCTAGACCATCTTCAATATGGTGGGGGGAAGGAGGCTGAGGTTTCCCTCCTCCTTTAGAAAGACTCCCACATCAAAACAAACCTGTCTACCCACACTCCCTCCATCACGACTTCTTTTCCCTGCACAGTAACATTTTGTCAGCATCTACTGCTTTCGCTCAGAGCCTGAATGTCCCTGGATTCCCTGTCTTGCCATCTTCTGTGGCAGCCAGAGGATCCCGCACTTGAAGCCAGCCTGTTCTACAGAGTGAGTCCAGGACAGCCCCCTGCCCTGCCTGCACACCTAAGCAGTGAGTTTCCCTAGTGCTGTCTGTCTGCAGAGAAACGTTGGCCGTTAGCCCCCTGCAGGAACCACAGTAAAGACCACAGTAGGTGTCCAGGCACCTCCAACAGGAACTGTCTTCATTCCCTTCCACAGCCTGTGCACACTCCAAGCTCCAAGATGTCCTCAGTACCTCAGCCTCTGGACAAACCCTTCTTCTCTTTAGGAGTTCACCTTGGGTGGGCTGTAGCATTAGTGCCTGGAACCCCCTCTCAACAGAAGGTACAAGGTGGGGTCAGCCCCCCACTACATCCAAGGTGTTCTAGGAAAGTAGGTGAAAAGAAGTGTTCCCTAGACCTCACTCCACACATTTCTATTCATGCTTCTCCAGGCTTTCTCCCAACTTTACCTTCTCTAGAAGGCTGTTTTCTGAATTGCTACTCCCTAATAGTCCCATGATTAATCCAGTTCTCGTCTCCTAGGAAATCATGTCACAGGAATAGAGTAGAATTGTATTGTCTTTCCAGGTCATTTCTTTTGACCCCCAAGATCCCAGGAAACACAAGGTCTAAGCTTTCCTTCACATCTTGGATTCTCCATCCTCCCAGCAGGTGCTCAGGGCAGTCAGTCACCATTGGAAGAAGCTGAAGTGTCTCCTTAGCCTCTGAACTGGTCCCCATCAGCACTTAGCAGCCAGACAGAACCTTGGGACCTGTGGTTTTTGCATTGCTATAGAGGTGCAGTGAGATCCTCTCAGCACAGGTATGGATGAAGAAGTCTCAGAGAGTCTGACCAATTCAGTCTTCACTGTCTTCCAGGCACAGACTCGCTTCTGTAGAATGGCAGAGTGAGCTGTCCAGTCTAGATGGGAAGACCACGACCAATGATTTTTTTTATATCTACCACAGAGACCGGCAATTCTTAAAAAAATCAACAGTCTTTATTGTGTGAAAGAGATTACAGATCTAGGTTAGATCTCATGACAAAAAGGGACAGCGGTATAAAAGTACAATCAATGCAATCACAGTACAAGAGACAGGATGGGATATGCAGTCATTCCATGGTCTTTGGCTGCCTCCAAGAGGTTTGTGTGTGAGGTGGGTGATAGGGTTGCATAGCGAGTCCCTCTCATCTGGACAGTAAGCCTTCAGGCCTGAGGCTGTAGGGAGGACGTGTTTCAGTCTCAGTTGAATTCAGAACAACCTGCAGGAGAAGAGGCACATTTGTTTATCTTAATATCATGGTACAAAAAAAAGGACAAATATGGTAGGAAGAGCCCTTCCCAGTCTATAGTCCCCAGCCTCCAAACCATCATTTAAGCAGGTTGGGCAGCCGGCTAAGAAACAGATTAGTTATTGGGGCAGAAAGACCCAACTTACGAATGGTTGGTAGGGGATCCACGGAGGTGACCCAAATGCTCTCTAGAGGAGCTTTGGAGGGTCTATTTGGAGGACTCTGATTATCCGCTGGTCTGAGGTCATGCTGCAGGCCTTTGCAATTGGACATCACAAGGCCACAGATGCACAGGAGGGCGAAGATGACCCAAAAGACGATCAGTGCAATGCTAGGGAGGTGGGGGATGGTATTGTCATAAGTTCCTAAGCCATATGCCCTTGCTGGACCTCCTCCATTCCCCAACCCACCCGGATTCTAGTGGATCCAGCCCTCAGTGAATGAAGCCCTTGGCTTACGTGAAGTGTTCAGTATCAGGATCCCAGTTCTTGCTTTCCTGACAGCATTCATTTTCACAGCATTTGAATCCTTTGGGGCAGTGTCTAGTCAGGACAAACAGGAATGGGGATATACCAATGAAATCCGTGCCTCAAATGAAAGGGTCCCTTCTTCCCCAGATACCTAGGACCTAAAGTGCAAGCCTTCCTCAGTGGGTGTGGGGGCAGGAATTGGTGTGTGGACCTGAGACCTGAGGTCAGAGTTCTCCATGGCAGTAAGGGGCCCTTTTTCCTCAGGCAGAGTGATCTGCTGAGGATCTTACAGGGGAGGCAGGAGTGCCACACAGATCATTTTTGTCTCCCCCCTCCCAACCATGGAAGTTTGGGAATTATCAGGAGTTACAGACCAGCAGTTCTCAAGCATTGGCAAGGTGACAGGGGCTGTGGTTTCATTAAAAGTGATATGAATTACATATCTCTCCTCATATCCAGGGCAGAATCTGAGTACACACCGTCCCCACTGCCTACTGACGTTATCGACAACGTCCTATACTTACAAGTCTTCCCAGTTGCACACAGTCTGTGGGAGGAAAAAGACAGAGGTCAGGGGTCATAGCCTGGGAGTTGGGTCTCGGGTGCTAGAATTCTTTTCCAGCGGTGCAATGAATCAGACAGATGTGGGTAAACCAGGAGTTGATGACCATCAGTACAGAACTCAAATGAAGGCAGGACTTTGAGATATAAAGCCAAGGCGAGGCCTAATTCCGTAAAGGAATATCTGCCTCAGAAAGAACTGGGGCTACTCTCTGCTCAGACACTGTTCCAGACCGTGGGTCTCAGAATCTCAGTCCCTCCAACTACCGTGTCCAGGGCAACAACAGCAGCCTCTCTCTGCTCCCTCACTAGCTGGGATTAAAGGCTTGAAGAACCAAGGAAGCTCCTTCACCCTTTTTATTATTGAGACAGGCAAGGTGATCACCGTGTTACCCTGGCTCGCCTGCAATATGGAGATCTACAGATCTCTGCCAAAGACCTCTGAATTAAAGATATGCCCCACTACCCTTGGATTCCACACACATCATTAGAACTTGGTCTAGGAAGCCACTTTTAGTGGATCCTTACCTCCACAGCCCCCCTCCCCCAGGGACAACCTCAGCCCCTCACTTCCCATACACCCACCAGTCACTGTCAGCAGTAGAGACAACTCTGGGAGTTCACCAAACACACTCATGTCCTATCCATCCTCAGGTCCCCGTGGGAAACCCGTGCCCTGTATTCTTCAGTATTTTGAGGCACACACGGTCTCCATACAGAATCCCATGCTGACCATAGCAGTAATGCATCAAGTACCATTGCCATGTGTGGTGGAGTATGCCTCAAATCTGAGAACTCCACAGTTTCTAGGGCAGCTAGAAGTAGACCCTGTGCCAAGCAAAGAAGACAAGGAAGGCAGCTTTGGCTTCGGTAAAGATCATTCCAGTAGCCTCCACGCCCTCCTACACAATCAGATATGTGCCTAGAAGAGGCAATGAACTACACCCCAAGGTCACCAGCCTTAAGACAACAGGGAAGGAAATTCTCCTCACCCAGACAAGCAAGTCAGGTGCCTCAATCTGACTCAGAGTGTAATAAGACATATCAAGACTAAAACGGGGGTCAAACATTCTATTCACGGCTCTACGTGGGACAAATACTCAGGAAACAACACAGTCCTGCCATGACTACAGGACCAGGTTTCCCAAGGGCCTCCCTCAGAGGTCCCTCCCTCCTTTTTCCCAGAACAGAACAGAAAAAAGTTACGGATTGCCAGTGGTTTAGTGAATTCCTGACATGGAAAGGCTGAGACTGGGCTCCAAGGAAAGCCTCTGCCTCATGGAGTCCTCCAAAGACAAAGAGTTTTGCTTACCTCATTTCCGCTTGCTCCTTGCAGACTGGATATCAGGCCAAAGATCAGAGTGAGTGTGTCCAGTACCCAGGATACCTGCATCCTGGCAAGAGTGCCTATGAGCTTAGATAAGGGCAGAGTTAACACACTGGAATTGGGCTGGATCAGGCTTAGAGCCTATCCAGAGCTCAGGGAAGGGAAGGAGAGAGGAGCTGGCCCTTCCTGAGTTTGAGGATGGAGGAATTGGGAGGTTAGCAGAGCTTGAATACCAACTTGGTGATTTGGATGGAGCTGAATGCTCTGGAACTTCCTCTCTTGTTCTGTGCTTAAATAGTGTTTAGAGCAGGGTGTGGCGACACACCTTTAATCCCATCACTAAACAGGGACAGCTCTGTTGAGTTCAAAACTACTATGATACCATATGTTGGATCCCGGAATGCCAGGGTTAAATTTCAAAAGCCCAGCGGTGTTAGCACAAGCCTTTAACTCCCCAGCACTCAGGACATAGAAAGAGGTGGATCTCTGGGGCTAGCCTGGTCTACGGAGGGGGTTCCTGGACAGCCAACACTCCATACAGAAACACTTTGGATGTCAGGAGGGGAAACTGTCTGGGGAGGTGACTCAGGGGTTATTGGAGCTGTCCTTGGACCTGGATTCTGTGTCCAGCATTTACATAGAAGATGGCTCACAATCATCAGAAAGTCTACTTTTAGGTCATACCATCTTCTGACCTCTGAGGGCATCAGGCATACATATGATGCACACACATCAGGGCAATAAATACTCATACAAATTAAAATGACATAAATAAACCTGAAAGAAACCAAGGCAGACCTTTTATGGACAGCCATGCCATTCAGTGGGGAAATGTGGTGAACTACAATCCTGATAATCTAAATTTTGTTTTATTTTGCTTTTAGAGACAGGGTATCTCTAAATAGCTCTGGATTTTCTGAAACTGACTACCCCGTTAATTAACTGATTGCCCAGTTAATCCTCCAATTCATAGAGATCCCCCTGCCTCTGCCCCCCTCTATATACTGATTAAAGTCATGTGCCTGTCCATCTACTTTTCAAAACTGAATTCGAGGGGGTTTTGTGGAGGAAAAAAAAAACTGAATAAGATCATTGGGACCCCTCTAGTGAAATGAGAAAGTCAAGGCCATGCACTTGACTGCAAACAGACAGACACAGACACAGACACAGACACAGACACACACACACACACACACACACACACACACACACACACACACACACACAGAGAGAGAGAGAGAGAGAGAGAGAGAGAGAGAGAGAGAGAGGAACAGAGACAGAGACAGGGATGGAGAGATAGGAAGAGAGAGAACATAAGAGGGAGAGGGAGAAGCCTGGAGAGATGACTCAGTGGTTAAGAGCACTCAGTGCCCTTCCAGAGGTCCTGAGTTCAAATCGTGGCAACCAGGTGGTTGCTTACAACTATGTGAAATGGGATCTGATGCCCTCTTCTGGTGTGACTGAAGACAGTTAATAGCGTAGTTATACATAAAAAATAAATAAATCTTTAAAACAAAAAGATGAAGAGGGAGAGAGCTAGTGAGGGTGTGCATAAATGAAAAATTGTAATTATATATTTCATTTTTTTTTGGTTCTTTTTTTGTCGGTGCTGGGGATCGAACCCAGGGCCTTGCGCTTCTAGGCAAGTGCTCTACCATTGAGCTAAATCCCCAACCCCTATATATTTCTTATTATTCTTTTACTTTTTCAATTCAGTGTTTATTTGTGTAGCTCTCTTTGTCCTGGAACTCACTCTCTAGGTCAGGCGGGCCTCCAACTGAAGATACACACCCCGTAGGTCTCCAGAGGATGGGGATTAAACACATATGCCACATCTATCCCATATAAAATACCCTTTAAATGGAAATTTTAAATTCAATCCAAGTGTTGGTGAAACACAGCTTTAGTCCCAGAATGTGGGAGGCCAAAGAAGGCAGATCTTTGAGCTCAATGCTAGCCTGGTCTCAAGAGGGAGTTGGAGGATAACCAAGGTTACTCAGAGAAACCCTGTCTCAAGAAATCAAAATCAATACATAAAACAGGAGAGATCCGCTCAACACTGAATGGTGATGTCCTTGCCCAGAGACAGGGAGGTATATGATGGGAAGGAGGCAGAGACTGGGGAAAGGCAAGTCAGTGCAGGAGAAGGATAATGGGGTATGTGTCACATAAAAGGTGCCATTCTTTGTGCTTTGACCAAGAGAAGAGGAAAAGACCCTGAGTTGGGGACGAAACACTTTGGCACAGCGTTCCCCACAGCACTAGGTTATTAGTGTTCCCTCCATTTTGTAATTTGTGAGAGATGTTGGTATCTTTCCTTTCTGTCTGAAGAAAAAATCGTGGCTAAACACTTTGTCCATTGTGCCCAAAAAGTAGGTGTCCCTCACGGCGATGAGCAGGCCAGGTGGGATTCATGTTCAGAATCAGGGAGTGAGAATATGGCCTCCAGGTAACAGCATAGGCCAGCGACTAGGTGGGCCCAGGCATTTAGGTCATGACTTGAGAGGCTCTGAGACCTTACGAGAAAGCAGCAGACTGGTGGATGTAGGATGACTGACCAGAGTGGAAGACGGACATGTGTGTGGCCTCTGGGCTAGAGGAAGAGGAATAAGGACTCAGTGACTGAGTTGCTGTCTGGTCTGCTGACACAGGAAGGTGACCCTTGGAGGCTCTGCTGTGAATGGCATGTGCATCTCACATGCCCTGTTCCCTGTCCTCTGGAACTTGGCTGTGGGATACAGGTAACTTCTAGGAAACCTCCCCTTATTTCTGGTCCCTTTATTACCTGTCATACTAAGAGATTCTCCAAGCCTCAACTTCTCTCCCAGTCTTTGTTTTCCAGCTTTACTGTCCTAATGGGTGCCACTTCCAAAGGCATCTATTTGGGCCCCTCTGTTGTCCTGCTGTTTCCATCACCAACTGTGTCTCAGGGACCCTGCAGCTCCCTCATTCTCCTGCAAGGAAATGTCCTGAGGTCTCTCTCCCACTATCTGCCTCTGATTCTCATTATCCCTTGTTTCCTTTAATGCTCAAAATCAGAACCTTCCAGAGTCAGGCCAAGTGCAATTGGGATCTGTTCCCAGAGAATCCCGTCTCTATTTTAAATCTCTGGAGACTGAGGCTGGGGATTCAAAAGGTGGGAGGTGGGTGTGCCTCTTGCTGGAACCCCCTTGGGACAGTCCTGATATTTCCCTACAACATTCACACTTCTGCCCTTTTGAGAGAAATTGTTGCTAAGTTGGATTTCTGGCCCTCCGTCCTCTGCCCAGGACCCACTGTGTCTGTCTGTGTCCTGAGAGAGACTTCTGTGGTCCTTCATTCCCTGCTGCCTGCCACCATGCCAGACCGGGAGCCCCCTCTGGAATTAGGTCTCATGAAAGAGGAGAAGGCCAGACAACCTGAGTACTTGAGAAGAGGGTTGGGGTGGTTGGGCTGGAGAAATGAAGGGAAGAGTCTAGTACCTGTGTCCCTGATGGCAGTATGGAACAGGGGTTATTTCCTGTGAGTATCTGGCATCCATCCAACGTCCATGTTTTCTTATCAGAGGAGAGGGGAGGAGATTAAAATTGTATTGAGATAACATAAAGTTTTTCTTTTCTTGTGTGAGGTTGGCATGTGCTTGGCCCAGATTGGCAGTATTGCAAACTGTGGCCTTGTCAGAGTAGGAGTGTCGCTGTGACATTTGGCTTGGAGACCCTCATCCTATCTGGCTTGAAGTTACTGTTCAGCTTGTTTCTGATGAAGATGAAGAAGTCCTCCATTCTTCTTGCAGTATGCCTGCCTTGGGGCTGCCATATTCCTGCCTCCATGATATGAACTGGACATCTGAACCTGTTACCCAGCCCCAGTGAAATGTCTTTATAGAGGTGACTTGGTCATGGTGTCTGTTCCCTGAGGTGAAACCCTAACTAACAGAGAAGTTGGTACCAGAACTGGGGTATTGCTGTCATATGTCTGAACATGCCTTTGTTTGGATGAATATGGATTTTAGAGCTTTAAATATCCAAACACTGGAATGTTTTCATTGGGGATCATTGGGCCATCCTAGTAGGAATATGGAAGAAGTTTGTACTGACACTGATGTGACTTGTTGAGACTTGGGCCAGGAGGTTCCAGTGAAGTATTTCAACATGTGTCTTAGATACTGTTTATGTACTGTTTTGGTTTAGAAGAATGTGGCTACTTTTGGCCCTTGACTGAGGAGTCTACCTCAGGCTCAGAGGAAGAGACTCAGATAAATTTCTTTGACATGGGAAGTCTCAGCAAAATCTTTGTTCTTTGGTTATTACTCCTGAACAGACTTTTCAATGAGCTTAGCAAGCTGAAAAAGGAAAAATTAAAAAAAAAATATGTACACTTCGAGTACTAAAGGAGCACCAGGAAGTGCTATGGAGCTGAATTCTATGATAAAGATAATTGAATTTAATTGTGTGTTTACCTTCAGGTAAGATCCTACCCAGCAAAATGTAGATGCAGGCATGGTGGTACACACCTTTTATCCCAGGAGAAAGGCCCAGGACATGAGTTCAAGACCATCCTGGGACAAAGCAGGCTCTAGGTGAAGAAAGGCTTAATCCCAGGGATAATAACACACACCTTTAATACAAGCGTTAGAGGAGACTGAGCCCTGCAGGTCTATTAGTTCCAGGACAGCCTGCAGAGCACTATCCAGGAAATCAAAGCTTAGGCAGAGTGGGACATGGGAAACAGAACGCTGGGAATGGAATGGGGGAGCGGGTCACGGTCTGGATGGCGCTCAGCAGAACTCAGCTGGTTCTTCCATGCGGCTCTGGCTTCCCAGATAGAAACAGAATGGATGACAGGGAAGACTGATGTTGTTTAACTGGAGCTGAGAAATTAGCTGTGATTAAGAAGAGACCATTGTCGCTGAGGTGAGGGGAAGTATTTCCAGTGAGCTCAAAGTTGCTGTGTTCAGGGATAGCCAAGGTTGTACCACATGCTGCAGCTGTACTTGCTAATGTGTGAGAGTCACCCAGGTGGTACTGGTTTTGAAGGCACAAAGCAGTGATGAAGAACCCCTGAGGCTTGGAATTGTGAGAGAGCATGGAAGGCCATTGGTGAAGGTGCAGCTTCAGTTGCAGTTGATGGTCCAGGACAGAAGAGTTCATGCAAAGGAACTGAGGCTTGGCACCATGAAGAGAGGATATGGGTGACGTCTACTTCAATGTGAGGACTCCAGCACATAGGAGATGCCAGTAGCATGAGATGATCACAAAGAACAGCAGTGGTTGTTGATTGGATCAACCTGAGCATAGAGGGCTACAGTGTAGGCTCACCTGTGACACCATGACTTCTCTAAACCCTCAGCCACATTAGAAACTGAGTGGAAACAGACTCACTCAGAGGCCTGGAGAGAGGGCTCCGAGGTTATTAATGCCTGCTACTTGGCAGTACTTAGGTTCAATTCCCAACACCCGCATGGCAGGACATAACCATCTGAAACACCAGGGGGACCTGTGACCCTCCCACGACACCGATGAATGCACGTTTTAAACATGATTTTCCACCCACTGAACTTCAGGAGAACCACTCTCTCAGGCCAAGCACTGATTGGAAAGCCCTAGATTATCTTCAATATGGTGGGGGGGAAGGAGGCTGAGGTGTCCCTCCTCCTTTAGAAAGATTCCCACATCAAAACAAACCTGTCTACCCACACTCCCTCCATCACGACTTCTTTTCCCTGCACAGTAACATTTGTCAGCATCTACTGTTCTCGCTCAGAGCCTGAATGTCCCTGGATTCCCTGTCTTGCCATCTTCTGTGGCAGCCAGAGGATCCCGCACTTGAAGCCAGCCTGCTCTACAGAGTGAGTCCAGGACAGCCCCCTGCCCTGCCTGCACACCTAAGCAGTGAGTTTCCCTAGTGCTGTCTGTCTGCAGAGAAACATTGGCCGTCAGCCCCCTGCAGGAACCACAGTAAAGACCACAGTAGGTGTCCAGGCACCTCCAACAGGAACTGTCTCCATTCACTTCCACAGCCTGTGCACACTCCAAGCTCCAAGATGGCCTCAGTACCTCAGCCTCTGGACAAACCCTTCTTCTCTTTAGGATTTCACCTTGGGTGGGCTGTAGCTAATGCCTGGAACCCACTCTCAACAGAAGGTACAAGGTGGGGTCAGCCACCCACTACATCCAAGGGATTCTAGGAAAGGAGGTGAAAAGAAGTGTTCCCTAGACCTCACTCCACACTTTTCTATTCATGCAGGCTTCTCCAAGCTTTCTCCCAACTTTACCTTCTCTTGAAGGCTGTTTTCTGAATTGTTACTCCCTAATAGTCCCACGATTAAACCTGTTCTTGTCTGCTAGGAAATCATGTCACAGGAATAGAGTAAAATTGTATTGTCTTTCCAGTTCATTTCTTTTGAGCCCCCAAGATCCCAGGAAACACAAGGTCTAAGCTTTCCTTCACATCTTGGATTCTCTATCCTCCCAGCAGGTGCTCAGGTCAGTTATTCACCATTGGAAGAAGCTGAAGTGTCCCCTTAGCCTCTGAACTGGTCCCCATCAGCACTCAGCAGCCAGACAGTACCTTGGCACCTGTGGTTTTTGCATTGCTATAGAGGTGCAGTGAGATCCTCTCAGCACAGGTATGGATGAAGACGTCTCAGAGAGGCTGACCAGTTCAGTCCTCACTGTCTTCAGGCACAGACTCGATGCTCTAGAATGGCAGAGTGAGCTGTCCAGTCTAGATTGAGGACCACGACCAATGACGTTTTATATCCACTACAGACTCGGCGAATTATTAAAATTCAACAGGTTTTATTTTGGGACAGAGATTACAGATCCAGGATAGTTCCCATGACAATAGGGGAGGGGACAGCGGTATACAAAATCAATAAATTAATTCAAAGAACAAATGACAGGATGGGATAGGCAGTCATTCCATGGTCTTTGGCTTCCTCCAAGATGTTTGTGTGTGTCATAGCTCAAATGGTTGCATAGCGAGTCCCTCTCCTCTGGCCAGTAGGGCGCTCAGGCCTGAGACTGTAGGGAGGAGGTCGTTCTGTGCGTGTTGAGTTCAGGACAACCTGCAGGAGAAGAGGCTCATTTGCTTTATTTGGAGTCTGCTTAAAAAAAGGACAAATGTGGTTGGCAGAGCCCTTCCCAGTCCATACTCCCTAAGCCTGCAAAACATTATTTCAGCAGATTGGAAAGCCAGCTATGAAACACATTGGGCATGGGGACAGAAAGACCCACCTGACTGTAGGTTGGTAGGGGATCCAAGGTGGTGACCCAAATGCTCTCTAGAGGCGCGATGGAGGATGTGTCTTGAGGAGTCTGATGATCAGCTGCTCTGAGGTCATGGTGAAGTCGTTTGCACTTGCACATCACAAGGCCACAGATGTACAGGAGGACGATAATGACCAATGAGATGATGAACACGATCCTAGGGAGGTGGGCATGGTATTGTCATAAGTGCCGAGGCCATGCTCCCTTGCTCTACCTCCTCTGTCCCTCACCCTCACCCTGTCTCTGGTGAACCCAGCCCTCAGTGAATGATGCCCTGGAGGGGTGAACCTCTGCTTACCTGAGGGGGTCATTTTCAGGATCCCAGATTTTTCTTTCCTGACAGCATTCATTCTCACAGCATATGAATCCTTTGGGGCAGTGTCTAGTCAGGACGAACAAGCATGGGGAGATACTGATGACATCGCAGCCTGAAAGCAAAGGGTCCCTGCTTCCCTAGACACCTAGGTCCTTCAAGTGCAAGTCACCCTTAGTGTGTGGGGGTACAGATCCCTCTGGGGCTCACTGGGAAGGATTGCGGTATGGACCTGAGACCTGGGTTCACAGTTCTCCATGGCAGTAGTGTGCCCTTGTTCCTCAGGCAGAGTGGTCTGCTGAGGATCTTACACGGGAGGCAGGAGTGCGATACTGACCATTTGTCTCCCCCCTCCCACCTATGGAAGGTTGGGAATTAGCAAGGGTTACAGACCTGCAGATCCCATGGTTGGGTAAGGTGACAGGGGCTGTGGTTTCAGCATAGTGATTTTAATTAGGTGTCTGTCACCTTATCCAGGGCCAAATCTGAGCACATACCTGACCCCCCTGCCTTTATTGACACCATCGACGAAGTCCCATACTTACAGGTCTTCACAGTTATTCACAGTCTGTGGAAGGAAAAAGACAGAGGTCAGAGGTCAAAGCCTGGGAGTTGGGTCTGGGCTATTAGAGTGCTTGTTCAGCATGGCAATAGTACTTGCTATTTAGTACAGAACTCAAGAGAAGGCTGGACTATCCATGGCTGCACAGGCAAGGTGAGGACATATAGGAAACAAGAATCTATGTCTCAATAAGAACTAAAGCTAGATATAGTATATCGTTTCAGACAGGCCCTCCAACTACCATGTCCAGGTTCAAATACAGAAGCCTACCTCTGGCTACCCAAGTGCTAGGCTTAAAATCTTGACTTACCATGGGAGCCCCCTAACAAGTTTGTATTGACACAGGCAAGGGTCTCCTGGCTTGTCTTGGCTCGCCTGGAATTCAGAGATCTACTTGTCTCTGCCTCCATCTTCTGGATTAAAGATGGTCACCCTAACCCTGGCTCCCTCTTGGAAATTGTCCTATGAAGCTTCCCATAGTAGATCCTTAGATTCGGAGACTCCCAGAAAGCAACCTAAGCACCACGTTGCACCTACACCCTTGACTCACTGTCATCTGTCGACACCACTCTGGGAGTTCACTAAACACACTCATGTCCTATCCATCCTCAGGTCCCCATGGCAAACCCTTGCCCTGTATCCTTCAGTATTTTGAGACGCTCAGTGTCTCCATACAGAATTCCATGCTGTCATTAGCAGTACTGTGTAAGGTCTTAATTAGAACTCTCTTCCTCCAGGTATTAAGGCATTGCCCTTTCTGGCTACTTCACTTCAAACCATCACCATGTGTGGTGGTGCATGCCTCCAATCTGAGAACTCCACAGGTTCTAGGGCAGCTAGACGTAGACCCTGTGCCAACCAATGAAGACAAGGAAGGCAGCTTTGGCTTTTATAATGATCCTTACATTAGCTTTTCTCTTGTTAAAGAGCAGAGGAAAGGACAGGTGACAGTCACAGCTGGGTCATCTCTTCTCAATGCTCACACTCCCTGAGTTCTTTGGTAAGGATGGGTACAGTAAGCTGAAGACACAAGGGCCCAGGAACTCATACACATGCTCCTTTAACTCGCTCTCTCCCTCCCTCCCTCCCCGTCTCCCTCCTCCTCCCTCCTACCCCATTCTTCCATTCTTATCCGTCCCTCTCCCTTTCTCTCTCTCTCTCTCTCTCTCTCTCTCTCTCTCTCTCTCTCTCTCTCTCTCTCTCCTCTCCCCACTTGTCCAAATACCACTGTCTTGTCTTGGACTGTATTTTTGTCAAGACAAGATTTCTCTGTGCACCCCTGGCTGTCCTGGAACAGGCTCTGTAGACCAACCTGCCCTAGGAGTCAGATCCACCTGCCTCTGCCTCCCCAGTGCAGGCAATAAAGGTGTGTGCTGCTGACACCACTGGGCTCCTCTGCTAACTACATTTAAACAGAAGTTAAGGCAGGCATGGTAGACCCACCCTCTAACTCCTTTTAATTCCAATGCTGGGATACCAATGCAGATCTGTGGTGAATTCACAGTTAGTACAATCTACATAGTGACAGCCTGTGTCAAAAAAAAAAAAATGACAGGTTTAATAAACTGGATCCGGATTATTCCCTGACCCACCTTAACCATGTGGTCAGATCAGGATGGTTGGGAGCCTGAATATTAGTAAGCATGGATTTATCAGATCTGATTGGTGTTTTGAGAACACTTGTAATTGGATCTGCAGAGAGGGTCAAAAAGGATGGGGAGGTCGCAGTTGGAAGCGTCTTGAACCTGGGTTCCCTCATACGTGGCCTTGGATGGAGAATTAGGGGCTTCAAACAGCCAATGAGCACTGTTCTGGGGAGCTGACTTGGGAAGTCACTTACCACAGGCCCACCATCCAGAATATTATCAACCAAGATTGTAAATTTGATCCCAGTCCTCCAGAGGCAGAGGCAGAGGCAGAGGCAGAGTTGAGGCCATCCTGGACTAACGAGTTCTAGTATATCCTCAGCTAGAGGAACCATGTCTCAAAAAACAAAAGAAACCAAAAGATTGTAGGTTTAAAAGGCTTCTTCTGACCACTTCTCAGGAAAACCTGCCAACCCAAGTCACTTAAAGAGTTTGAAGTTAAAGAGAGCTCCAATCCTCCCTCCCTGAGATCAGAGTAGAAGGACACCCAGCCTAGGAAGCCAAGTTGACTGTGAGATCAAGTTCAAACTAATTAGAGAAGTGAGAGAACCTCCACCTCCCTGGTACACAAACAGATAAGTCAGAGTGAATGAATAAACAACACCCCAAGGTCACTAGCCATGCAGGGTCAGGGAAGCAGAGACACCTAATCCAGACAAGCGAGACCTCAGGATCCTCAGCATGACTCAGAGGCATGCAAAGGCTAAACCGGGGGTCAAAGCCCCTATTCAGGGCTGTGCTTGGATCCTCTTCCCAGTTAACAACACAGTCCTGCCCAAAATAGGGGCCCAGGTTTACCCAGGGCCTCCTTGTGGACCCTACTTCCACTTTCCAAAAACAGAGTAGGAAGGAAGTTACCAATGCCTGTGGTTAAGGGAATTCCTGTCAAGATAAAGCTGGGACAGGGCTCCAAGGCAAGCCTCTGCCCCCAAAGAGTCCTCCAAAGTCACAGAGTCCTGCTTACCTCATTGGAGCTTACTCCTTGCAATCCGAATAGTGATCCGAAGATCATGGTGAGGGCTCCTGGGACCCAGGCTTCCTGCATCCTGACAGGAGGGCCAATGAGCTTAGATGTGTAAGGACCCAGGAACTGGGCAAGACCTTACCAACTTCTCTCCTCCTATGGGGCCCAGCAGTGGTGTTGGGCTGGACCAGGTCTTAGAGCCTAGCCAGAGCTCAGGGAAGAGAAGTAGAGAGGGTCTGGCCTTGTTGAGTTTGAGGATGGAGGAATTGGGAGGTTAGAGAGTTTGATTTACCAACTTGGTGAGTTGGATGGAGCAGAACACTCTAGAACTTAGTCTGTTGTTCTGTGCTTAAATAGTGTTTAGAGCAGGGCAAGACCACACACCTTTAATCCCATCTCTAAGCAGGCACAGCTCTGTGAGTTCAAAACTACAATCTATTGGATCCGGGACAGCCAGGGTTAAATTTCAAAAGCCCAGTGGTGTTAGCACAAGCCTTTAATTCCCCAGCACTCAGGACAGAAAGAGGTGGATCTCTGAGGCTAGCCTGGGCTACGGAGGGGGTTCCTGGACAGCCAAGACTTCACACAGAAACCCTTTGGGTGTCAGGAGGGGAAATGTCTGGGGAGGTGACTCAGGGGTTAGGAGCAGCTGTCCTTGGACCTGGATTCTGTGTCCAGCATCTTCATAGAAGATGGCTCATAATCATCTGAAAGTCTACTTTTAGATCATCCCATCTTCTGAACTCTGAGGGCATCATGCAGGCATATGGTGTACATACATGAGGCCAATCAATACTCATAGAAATAAAAATGACATAAATATACCTTAAACGAAACAAACCTTTAAGGTCAGTCAGGTGATTCAGTGGGGATGGAGAGATAGGAAGAGGGAGAACAAAAGGTGGAGAGGGAGAGGGCTGGAGAGATTGCTCAGTGGTTAAGAGCACTCAGTGTTCTTCCAGAGTTGACTTCGTGGGAAGCTCTGAGTTGACATGGTGGCTCACAACTATGTGAAATGGGATCTGATGCCCTCTTCTGGTGTGACTGAAGACAGTTAACAGCGTAGTTATATATAAAAAATAAATAAATCTTTAAAAAAAAGGTGAAGAAGGAGAGAGCTAGTGAGGGTGTGCATGAATGAAAAATTATAATTTAAATGATTCTTATTATTCTTTTACTTTTTCCATTCAGTGTTTCTGTGTGTAGCTCTCGTTGTCCTGGAACTCACTCTGTAGGCCAGGCAGGCCTCCAACTGAAGATACACACCCCATAGGTATCCAGAGGATGGGGATTAAACACATGTGCCACATCTATCCCATATAAAATACCCTTTAAATGAAAATTTTAAATTCAACCCAAGGGGTGGTGAAACACAGCGTTAGTCCCAGAATGTGGGAGTTAAAGTAGGCAGATCTTTGAGCTCAATGCTAGCCTGGTCTCAAGAGGGCGTTGGAGGATAACCAAGGTTACTCAGAGACACCCTGTCTCAAGAAATCAAAATCAATACAGAAAACAGGAGAGATCCTCTCAACACTGAATTGTGATGTCCTTGTCCAGAAATAGGGAGGCATATGATGGGAAGGAGGCAGAGACTGGGGAAAGGCAAGTCATTGCAGGAGAAGGATAATGGGGTATGTGTCACATAAAAGGGGCCATTCCTTTGTGCTTTGACCAAGAGAGGAGGAAAAGACCCTGAGTTGGGGAAGAAACACTTTGGCACAGCGTTCCCCACAGCACTGTGTTATTAGTGTTCCCTCTGTTTTGTAATTTGTGGGGAGATGTTGGTATCTTTCCTTTCTGTCTGAAGAAAAAATCGTGGCTAAGCACTTTGTCCATTGTGCCCAAAAAGTTGGTGTCCCTCACGGTGATGAGCAGGCCAGGTGGGATTCATGTTCAGAATCAGGGAGTGAGAATATGGCCACCAGGTAACAGCATAGGCCAGCGGCTAGGTGGGCCCAGACATTTAGGTCATGACTTGAGAGGCTCTGAGTCCTTACGAGAAAGCAAGCAGACTGGTGGATGTAGGCTGACTGTCAAGGGTGGAAGACAGACATGTGTGTGGCATCTGAGCTAGAGGAAGGGGCATAAGGACTTAGTGACTGGGTTGCTGTCTGGTCTGCTGACACAGGAAGGTGACCCTTGGAGGCTCTGCTGTGAATGCTATGTGCATCGCACATGCCCTGTTCCCTGTCCTCTGTAACTTGGCTGTGGGATACAGGTAACTCCTAGGAAGCCTCTCCTTATTTCTGGTCCCTTTATTACCTGTCATACTAAGAGATTCTCCAAGCCTCACCTTCTCTCCCAGTATGTGTTTTCCAACTTTACTGTCCTAATGGGTGCCACTTCCAAAGGTATCTGTTTGGGCCCCTCTGTTGTCCTGCTGTTTCCATCACCAACTGTGTCTCAGGGACCCTGCAGCTCCCTCATTCTCCTGCAAGGAATTGTCCTGTCGTCTCTCCCACTATCTGCCTCTCTTTCTCATTATCCATGGCTCCTTTAATACTCAATATCCGAAGCTTCCAGAGCCAGCCCAAGTGCAATTGGTATCTGTTCCCAGAGAATCCTCGTTCTATTTTAATTCTCTGGAGACTGAGGCTAGGGATACAAAAGGTGGGAGGTGGGTGTGTCTCATGCTGGAACCCCCTTGGGACAGTGCTGATATTTCCCAACAACATTCACACTTCTGCCCTCTTGAGAGAAATTGTTGCTAAGTTGGATTTCTGGCCCTCCGGCCACTGCCCCGGCCCCATGTGTCTGTCTGTGTCCTGAGAGAGACTTCTGTGGTCTTCATTCCCTGCTGCCTGCCACCAAGCCAGACCGGGAGCCCCCTCTGCAATTATATCTGATGAAACAGGAGAAGGCCAGACACTCTGTGTAGTTGACAAGAGTGTTGGGGTGGGTGGGCTGGAGAAATGAAGGGAAGGGTCTGGTACACATGTCTCTGTAAGGCAGTATGGAACAGGGGTTATTTCATGTGAGTGTCTGGCATCCATCCAACCTCCATGTATTGTTGTCAGAGGAGAGGGGAGGAGATTAAAGTTGTATTGAGATAACATAAAGTTTTTCTTGTGTGATGGTTGGCATGTGCTTGGCCCAGATTGGCAGTATTGCAAACTGTGGCCTTGTCAGAGTAGGAGTGTCGCTGTGACATTTGGCTTGGAGACCCTCATCCTATCTGGCTTGAACTTACTGTTCAGCTTGTTTCTGATGAAGATGAAGAAGTCCTCCATTCTTCTTGCAGTATGCCTGCCTTGGGGCTGCCATATTCCTGCCTCCATGATATGAACTGGACATCTGAACCTGTTACCCAGCCCCAGTGAAATGTCTTTATAGAGGTGACTTGGTCATGGTGTCCGTTCAATGAGGTGAAACCCTAACTAACAGAGAAGTCGGTACCAGAACTGGGGTACTGCTGTCATAGGTCTGAATATGCCTTTGTTTGGATGAATATGGATTTTAGAGCTTTAAATATCCAAAGCACTGGAATGTTTTAAATGGGGATCATTGGGCCATCCTAGTAGGAATATGGAAGAAGTTTGTACTGACACTGATGTGACTTGTTGAGACTTGGGCCATGAGGCTCCAGTGAAGTCTTTAAACATGTGTCTTAGATACTGTTTATGTACTGTTTTGGTTTAGAAGAATGTGGCTACTTTTGGCCCTTGACTGAAGAGTCTACCTCAGGCTCAGAGGAAGAGACTCAGATAATATTCTTTGACATGGGAAGTCTCTGCAAAGTCTTTGTTCTTTGGTTATTACTCCTGAACTGAGTTTTCAATAAGCTTACAAGCTGAAAAAGGAAAAATAAAAAAAAATGTACACTTCGAGTACTAAAGGAGCACCAGGAAGTGCTATGGAGCTGAATTCTATGATAAAGATGATTGAATTTAATTTTGTGTTTACGTTCAGGTAAGATCCTACACAGCAAAATGTAGATGCAGGCATGGTGGTACACACCTTTTATCCCAGGAGAAAAGGCCCAGGACATGAGTTCAATACCATCCTGGGACAAAGCAGGTTCTAGGTGAAAAAAAGATTAATCCCAGGGATAATAAAACACACCTTTAATACAAGTGTTACAGGAGACTGAGCCCTGCAGGTCTATTAGTTCCAGGACAGCCGGCAGAACAAGGTCCAGGAAATCAAAGCTTAGGCAGAGTGGGACATGGGAAACAGAACGCTGGGAATGGAATGGGGGAGCGGGTCATGGTCTTGATGGCGCTCAGCAGAACTCAGCTGGTTCTTCCATGTGGCTCTGGCTTCCCAGATAGAAACAGAATGGATGACAGGGAAGACTGATGTTGTTTAACTGGAGCTGAGAAATGAGCTGTGATTAAGAAGAGACCATTGTCGCTGAGGTGAGGGGAAGTATTTCCAGTGAGCTCAAAGTTGCTGTGTTCAGGGATAGCCAAGGTTGTACCACATGCTGCAGCTGTACTTGCTAATGTGTGAGAGTCACCCAGGTGGTACTGGTTTTGAAGGCACAAAGCAGTGATGAAGAACCCCTGAGGCTTGGAATTGTGAGAGAGCATGGAAGGCCACTGATGAAGGTGCAGCTTCAGTTGCAGTTGATGGTCCAGGACAGAAGAGGTCATACAAAGGAACCAAGGCTTGGCACCATGAAGAGAGCCTATGAGAGGATATGGGTGATGCCTACTTCATTGTGAGGACCCCAGCCTAGTGGAGATGCCAGTAATATGAGATGATCGCCAACAACAGCAGTGGCAGGTGAGTGGATCAACCTGAGCTTAGAGCGCTACACTGTAGGCTCACCTGTGACACCATGACTTCTCTAAACCCTAACACTTCTCGAAACGCTCAGAAACTGAGTGGGAAAAGACTCTGTCAGACACCTGGAGAGAAGGCTCAGTGGTTATTAATGCCTGCTACTTTTCAGTACTTAAGTACAATTCCCAACACCAGCATGGCAATTCATAACCATCTGAAACACCATGGGACCTGTGACCCTCCCACAACACCGATGAATGCACATTTTGAACATGATTTTCCAGCCAATGAACTTCAGGAGAGCCATTCTCTGCAGGACAGGAACTGATTGGAAAGCCCTAGACCATCTTCAATATGGTAGGGGAGAAGGAGGCTGAGGTGTCCCTCCTCCTTTAGAAAGACTCCCACATCAAAACAAACCTGTCTACCCACACTCCCTCCATCACGACTTCTTCTCCCTGCACAGTAATATTTGTCAGCATCTACTGCTCTCGCTCAGAACCTGAATGTCCCTGGATTCCCTGTCTTGCCATCTTCTGTGGCAGCCAGAGGATCCCGCACTTGCAGCAGCCTGCTCTACAGAGTGAGTCCAGGACAGCCCCCTGCCCTGCCTGCACACCTAAGCAGTGAGTTTCCCTAGTGCTGTCTGTCTGCAGAGAAACATTGGCCTTCAGCCCCCTGCAGGAACCACAGTAAAGACGACAGTAGGTGTCCAGGCACCTCCAACAGGAACTGTCTCCATTCCCTTCCACAGCCTGTGCACACTCCAAGCTCCAAGATGGCCTCAGTACCTCAGCCTCTGGACAAACCCTTCTTCTCTTTAGGAGTTCACCGTGGGTGGGCTGTAGCACTAATGCCTGGAACCCACTCTCAACAGAAGGTACAAGGTGGGGTCAGCCCCCCACTACATCCAAGAGATTCTAGGAAAGGAGGTGAAAAGAAGTGTTCCCTAGACCTCACTCCACACATTTCTATTCATGCTTCTCCAAGCTTTCTCCCACCTTTACCTTCTCTCGAAGGTTGTTTTCTGAATTGTTACTCCCTAATAGTCCCATGATTAATCCAGTTCTGGTCTGCTAGGAAATCATGTCAGAGGAATAGAGTAGAATTGTATTGTCTTTCCAGTTCATTTCTTTTGAGCCCCCAAGATCCCAGGAAACACAATGTCTAAGCTTTCCTTCACATCCTGGATTCTCCATCCTCCTAGCAGGTGCTCAGGGCAGTCAGTCACCATTGGAAGAAGCTGAAGTGTCCCCTTAGCCTCTGAACTGGTCCCCATCAGCACTCAGCAGCCAGACAGAACCTGGGCACCTGTGGTTTTTGCATTGCTATAGAGGTGCAGTGAGATTCTCTCAGCACAGGTATGGATGAAGAAGTCTCAGAGAGTCTGACCAGCTCAGTCTTCACTGTCTTCCAGGCACAGCTTCGCTGCTCTAGGATGGCAGAGTGAGCTGTCCAGTCTAGATGGGAAGACCACGACCAATGACTTCTTTATATCCACTACAGATTCCGCCAATTATTAAAATTGAACAGCTTTTGGAGACACCGCCGGAACCTGAAGGAAACAGACCGGATAAATAGTTCTCTGCACCCAAATCCCGTCGGAGGGAGAGCTAAACCTTCAGAGAGGCAGATAAGCCTGGGAAACTAGAAGAGATTGCTCTCTGCACACACATCTCGGACGCCAGAGGAAAACACCAAAGGCCATCTGGAACCCTGGTGCACTGAAGCTCCCGGAAGGGGCGGCGCATATCTTCCTGGTTGCTGCCGCTGCAGAGAGCCTGTGGGCAGCACCCCACGAGCGAACTTGAGCCTCGGGACCACAGGTAAGACCAACTTTTCTGCTGCAAGGAAGCTGCCTGGTGAGCCCGGGACACACAGAGGCAGAATTCCTCTAGGACCGGGCACCTCCTGTGTTTACCGGAAGTCTCACACCCGCGGATCCCGGCCCGCAGCAGCTCTCTGCTCCCAGACCCCGTGAGAGAGAGACCCAACCGCCTGATCAGGTGGGCACTCCTGAGGCTGCAGAGCGGAAGAGACCACCAACACTGCCCACCCCTGCCCACATCCCTGGCCCAAGAGGAAACTGTATAAGGCCTCTGGGCTCCCGTGGGAGAGGGCACAGGAGCGGCAGGACCCCTGCCAGAGACACCACCGGAACCTGAAGGAAACAGACCGGAAAAACAGTTCTCTGCACCCAAATCCCGTGGGAGGGAGAGCTGAACCTTCAGAGAGGCAGACAAGCCTGGGAAACCAGAAGAGACTGCTCTCTGCACACACATCTCAGATGCCAGAGGAAAACACCAAAGGCCATCTGGAACCCTGATGCACTGAAGCTCCCGGAAAGGGCGGCTCAGATCTTCCTGGTTGCTGCCGCCACAGAGAGCCCGAGGGCAGCACCCCGCGTGTGAACTTGAGCCTCAGGACCACAGGTAAGACCAACTTTTCTGCTGCAAGTGACCTGCCTGGTGAACTCTAGACACAGGCCCACAGGAACAGCTGAAGACCTGTAGAGAGGAAAAACTACACGCCCGAAAGCAGAACACTCTGTCCCCATAACTGACTGAAAGAGAGGAAAACAGGTCTACAGCACTCCTGACACACAGGCTTATAGGGCAGTCTAGCCACTGTCAGAAATACCAGAACAAAGTAACACTAGAGATAATCTGATGGCGAGAGGCAAGCGCAGGAACCCAAGCAACAGAAACCAAGACTACATGGCATCATCGGACCCCAATTCTCCCACCAAAACAAACATGGAATATCCAAACACACCAGAAAAGCAAGATCTAGTTTCAAAATCATATTTGATCATGATGCTGGAGGACTTCAAGAAAGACGTGAAGAACTCCCTTAGAGAAACACAGGAAAACATTAATAAACAAGTAGAAGCCTACAGAAAGGAATCGCAAAAATCCCTGAAAGAATTCCAGGAAAACATAAATAAACAAGTAGAAGCCCATAGAGAGGAGACACAAAAATCCCTGAAAGAATTCCAGGAAAACACAATCAAACAGTTGAAGGAATTAAAAATGGAAATAGAAGCAATCAAGAAAGAACACATGGAAACAACCCTGGATATAGAAAACCAAAAGAAGAGACAAGGAGCTGTAGATACAAGCTTCACCAACAGAATACAAGAGATGGAAGAGAGAATCTCAGGAGCAGAAGATTCCATAGAAATCATTGACTCAACTGTCAAAGATAATGTAAAGCAGAAAAAGCTACTGGTCCAAAACATACAGGAAATCCAGGACTCAATGAGAAGATCAAACCTAAGGATAATAGGTATAGAAGAGAGTGAAGACTCCCAGCTCAAAGGACCAGTAAATATCTTCAACAAAATCATAGAAGAAAACTTCCCTAACCTAAAAAAAGAGATACCCATAGACATACAAGAAATCTACAGAACTCCAAATAGATTGGACCAGAAGAAGAAACACCTCCCGTCACATAAGTGTCAAAACACCAAATGCACAAAATAAAGAAAGAATATTAAAAGCAGTAAGGGAAAAAGGTCAAGTAACATATAAAGGCAGACCTATCAGAATCACACCAGACTTTTCGCCAGAAACTATGAAGGCCAGAAGATCCTGGACTGATGTCATACAGACCCTAAGAGAACACAAATGCCAGCCCAGGCTACCGTATCCTGCAAAACTCTCAATTAACATAGATGGAGAAACCAAGATATTCCATGACAAAACCAAATTTACACAATATCTTTCTACAAATCCAGCACTACAAAGGATAATAAAGGGTAAAGCCCAACATAAAGAGGCAAGCTATACCCTAGAAGAAGCAAGAAACTAATCGTCTTGGCAACAAAACAAAGAGAATGAAAGCACACAAACATAACCTCACATCCAAATATGAATATAACGGGAAGCAATAATCACTATTCCTTAATATCTCGCAACATCAATGGCCTCAACTCCCCAATAAAAAGAAATAGATTAACAAACTGGATACGCAACGAGGACCCTGTATTCTGCTGCCTACAGGAAACACACCTCAGAGACAAAGACAGACACTACCTAGGGGTGAAAGGCTGGAAAACAACTTCCCAAGCAAATGGTCAGAAGAAGCAAGCTGGAGTAGCCATTCTAATATCAAATAAAATCAATTTTCAACTAAAAGTCATCAAAAAAGATAAGGAAGGACACTTCATATTCATCAAAGGAAAAATCCACCAAGATGAACTCTCAATCCTAAATATCTATGCCCCAAATACAAGGGCACCTACATACGTAAAAGAAACCTTACTAAAGCTCAAAACACACATTGCACCTCACACAATAATAGTGGGAGATTTTAACACCCCACTCTCATCAATGGACAGATCATGGAAACAGAAATTAAACAGAGATGTAGACAGACTAAGAGAAGTCATGAGCCAAATGGACTTAACGGATATTTATAGAACATTCTATCCTAAAGCAAAAGGATATACTTCTTCTCAGCTCCTCATGGTACTTTCTCCAAAATTGACCATATAATTGGTCAAAAAACGGGCCTCAACAGGTACAGAAAGATAGAAATAATCCCATGCGTGCTATCAGACCACCACGGCCTAAAACTGGTCTTCAATAACAATAAGGGAAGAATGCCCACATATACGTGGAAATTGAACAATGCTCTACTCAATGATTACCTGGTCAGGGAAGAAATAAAGACAGAAATTAAAAACTTTTTAGAATTTAATGAAAATGAAGGTACAACATACCCAAACTTATGGGACACAATGAAAGCTGTGCTAAGAGGAAAACTCATAGCACTGAGTGCCTGCAGAAAGAAACAGGAAAGAGCATATGTCAGCAGCTTGACAGCACACCTAAAAGCTCTAGAACAAAAAGAAGCAAATACACCCAGGAGGAGTAGAAGGCAGGAAATAATCAAACTCAGAGCTGAAATCAACCAAGTAGAAACAAAAAGGACCATAGAAAGAATCAACAGAACCAAAAGTTGGTTCTTTGAGAAAATCAACAAGATAGATAAACCCTTAGCCAGACTAACGAGAGGACACAGAGAGTGTGTCCAAATTAACAAAATCAGAAATGAAAAGGGAGACATAACTACAGATTCAGAGGAAATTCAAAAAATCATCAGATCTTACTATAAAAACCTATATTCAACAAAACTTGAAAATCTTCAGGAAATGGACAATTTCCTAGAAAGATACCAGGTATCGAAGTTAAATCAGGAACAGATAAACCAGTTAAACAACCCCATAACTCCTAAGGAAATAGAAGCAGTCATTAAAGGTCTCCCAACCAAAAAGAGCCCAGGTCCAGACGGGTTTAGTGCAGAATTCTATCAAACCTTCATAGAAGACCTCATACCAATATTATCCAAACTATTCCACAAAATTGAAACAGATGGATCACTACCGAATACCTTCTACAAAGCCACAATTACTCTTATACCTAAACCACACAAAGACACAACAAAGAAAGAGAACTTCAGACCAATTTCCCTTATGAATATCGACGCAAAAATACTCAATAAAATTCTGGCAAACCGAATTCAAGAGCACATCAAAACAATCATCCACCATGATCAAGTAGGCTTCATCCCAGGCATACAGGGATGGTTTAATATACGGAAAACCATCAACGTGATCCATTATATAAACAAACTGAAAGAACAGAACCACATGATCATTTCATTAGATGCTGAGAAAGCATTTGACAAAATTCAACACCCCTTCATGATAAAAGTCCTGGAAAGAATAGGAATTCAAGGCCCATACCTAAACATAGTAAAAGCCATATACAGCAAACCAGTTGCTAACATTAAACTAAATGGAGAGAAACTTGAAGCAATCCCACTAAAATCAGGGACTAGACAAGGCTGCCCACTCTCTCCCTACTTATTCAATATAGTTCTTGAAGTTCTAGCCAGAGCAATCAGACAACAAAAGGAGATCAAGGGGATACAGATTGGAAAAGAAGAGGTCAAAATATCACTATTTGCAGATGATATGATAGTATATTTAAGTGATCCCAAAAGTTCCACCAGAGAACTACTAAAGCTGATAAACAACTTCAGCAAAGTGGCTGGGTATAAAATTAACTCAAATAAATCAGTTTCCTTCCTCTATACAAAAGAGAAACAAGCCGAGAAAGAAATTAGGGAAACGACACCCTTCATAATAGACCCGAATAATATAAAGTACCTCGGTGTGACTTTAACCAAGCAAGTAAAAGATCTGTACAATAAGAACTTCAAGACACTGAGGAAAGAAATTGAAGAAGACCTCAGAAGATGGAAAGATCTCCCATGCTCATGGATTGGCAGGATTAATATAGTAAAAATGGCCATTTTACCAAAAGCAATCTACAGATTCAATGCAATCCCCATCAAAATACCAATCCAATTCTTCAAAGAGTTAGACAGAACAATTTGCAAATTCATCTGGAATAACAAAAAACCCAGGATAGCTAAAGCTATCCTCAACAATAAAAGGACTTCAGGGGGAATCACTATCCCTGAACTCAAGCAGTATTACAGAGCAATAGTGATAAAAACTGCATGGTATTGGTACAGAGACAGACAGATAGACCAATGGAACAGAATTGAAGACCCAGAAATGAACCCACACACCTATGGGCACTTGATTTTTGACAAAGGAGCCAAAACCATCCAATGGAAAAAAGATAGCATTTTCAGCAAATGGTGCTGGTTCAACTGGAGGGCAACATGTAGAAGAATGCAGATCGATCCATGCTTATCACCCTGTACAAAGCTTAAGTCCAAGTGGATCAAGGACCTCCACATCAAACCAGACACACTCAAACTAATAGAAGAAAAACTAGGGAAGCATCTGGAACACATGGGCACTGGAAAAAATTTCCTGAACAAAACACCAATGGCTTATGCTCTAAGATCAAGAATCGAGAAATGGGATCTCATAAAACTGCAAAGCTTCTGTAAGGCAAAGGACACTGTGGTTAGGACAAAACGGCTACCAACAGATTGGGAAAAGATCTTTACCAATCCTACAACAGATAGAGGCCTTATATCCAAAATATACAAAGAACTCAAGAAGTTAGACCGCAGGGAAACAAATAACCCTATTAAAAATGGGGTTCAGAGCTAAACAAAGAATTCACAGCTGAGGAATGCGGAATGGCTGAGAAACACCTAAAGAAATGTTCAACATCTTTAGTCATAAGGGAAATGCAAATCAAAACAACCCTGAGATTTCACCTCACACCAGTGAGAATGGCTAAGATCAAAAACTCAAGTGACAGCAGATGCTGGCGAGGATGCGGAGAAAGAGGAACACTCCTCCATTGTTGGTGGGATTGCAGACTGGTAAAACCATTCTGGAAATCAGTCTGGAGGTTCCTCAGAAAATTGGACATTGAACTGCCTGAGGATCCAGCTATACCTCTCTTGGGCATATACCCAAAAGATGCCTCAACATATAAAAGAGACACGTGCTCCACTATGTTCATCGCAGCCTTATTTATATTAGCCAGAAACTGGAAAGAACCCAGATGCCCTTCAACAGAGGAATGGATACAGAAAATATGGTACATCTACACAATGGAATATTACTCAGCTATCAAAAACGACTTTATGAAATTCGTAGGCAAATGGTTGGAACTGGAAAATATCATCCTGAGTGAGCTAACCCAATCACAGAAAGACATACATGGTATGCACTCATTGATAAGTGGCTATTAGCCCAAATGCTTGAATTACCCTAGATCCCTAGAACAAACGAAACTCAAGACGGATGATCAAAATGTGAATGCTTCACTCCTTCTTTAAATGAGGAAAAAGAATACCCTTGGCAGGGAAGGGAGAGGCAAAGATTAAAACAGAGACTGAAGGAACACCCATTCAGAGCCTGCCCCACATGTGGCCCATACATATACAGCCACCCAATTAGACAAGATGGATGAAGCAAACAAGTGCAGACTGACAGGAGCCGGATATAGATCGCTCCTTAGAGACACAGCCAGAATACAGCAAATACAGAGGCGAATGCCAGCAGCAAACCACTGAACTGAGAATAGGACCCCCATTGAAGGAATCAGAGAAAGAACTGGAAGAGCTTGAAGGGGCTCGAGACCCCATATGTACAACAATGCCAAGCAACCAGAGCTTCCAGGGACTAAGCCACTACATAAAGACTATAAATGGACTGACCCTGGACTCTGACCTCATAGGTAGCAATGAATATCCTAGTAAGAGCACCAGTGGAAGGGGAAGCCCTGGGAAAGGGAATAACACTCGAAATGTATATAAGAAATACTCAAGTTAATAAAGAAAAAAAAAGAAAAAAATTGAACAGCTTTTATTTTGGGACAGAGATTACAGATTCAGGATAGTTACCATGAAAAAAGGGGAGGGGACAGTAGTATACAAAATCAATAAATTAATTCAAAGGACAAATGACAGGATGGGATAGGCAGTCATTCCATGGTCTTTGGCTTCCTCCAAGAAAGAGGTTTGTGTGTGACGTAGCTCAAATGGTAGCATATCGAGTCCCTCTCCTGTGGCCTGTAGGGCGCTCAGGCCTGAGACTGTAGGGAGGAGGTGGTTCTGTGGGTGTTGAGTTCAGGACAACCTGCAGGAGAAGAGGCACATTTGCTTTATTTGGAGTCTGCTTTAAAAAAGGACAAATGTGGTTGGCAGAGCCCTTCCCAGTCCATAGTCCCTCAGCCTGCAAAGCATTATTTCAGCAGGTTGGACAGCCGGCTATGAAACACATTAGGTATGGGGACAGAAAGACCCACCTGACTGTAGGTTGGTAGGGGATCCAAGGAGGTGACCCAAATGCTCTCTAGGGGCGCGATGGGGGGTGCATCTGGAGGAGTCTGATGATCAGCTGCTCTGAGGTCATGGTGTAGTCGTTTGCACTTGGACATCACAAGGCCACAGATGCACAGGAGGACGATGATGACCAATAAGGTGATGACCACATTCCTAGGGAGGTGGGCATGGTATTGTCATAATTGCCGAGGCCATGCTCCCTTGCTCAACCTCCTCCCTCCCTCAACCTCACCCTGTCTCTGGTGAACCCAGCCCTCAGTGAATGATGCCCTGGAGGGGTGAACCTGTGCTTACTTGAGGGGGTCATTTTCAGGATCCAAGATCTTGCTTTCGTGACAGCATTCATTCCCACAGCATCTGAATCCTTTGGGGCAGTGTCTAGTCAGGACGAAAAAGCATGGGGAGATACTGATGACATCGCAGCCTCAAAGCAAAGGGTCCCTGCTTCCCTAGACACCTAGGCCCACAAGTGCAAGTCACCCTTAGTGTGTGGGGGTACAGATCCCTCTGGGGTTCCCTGGGAGGGATTGGGGTATGGACCTGAGACCTGGGTTCACAGTTCTCCATGGTAGTAGTGTGCACTTGTTCCTCAGGCAGACTGGTCTGCTGAGGATCTTACACGGGAGGCAGGAGTGCGATAAGACTGGTCTGCTGAGGATCTTACACGGGAGGCAGGAGTGCGATACTGACCATTTGTCTCCACCCTCCCACCTATGGAAGGTTGGGAATTAACAAGAGTTACAGACCTGCAGATCCCATGGTTGGGTAAGGTGACAGGGGCTGTGGTTTCAGCATAGTGATTTTAATTAGGTGTCTGTCACCTTATCCAGGGCCAAATCTGAGCACACACCTAACCCCCCTGCCTTTACTGACATCATCGACAACATCCCATACTTACAGGTCTTCACAGTTATTCACAGTCTGTGGGAGGAAAAAGACAGAGGTCAGAGGTCAAAGACTGGGAGTTGGGTCTGGGATATTAGAGTGCTTGTTCAGCATGGCAATAGTACTTGCTATTTAGTACAGAACTCAAGAAAAGGCAGGACTATCCACGGCTGCACAAGCAAGGTGAGGCCATATAGGAAACAAGAAACTATGTCTCAATAAGAACTAAAGCTAGATATAGTATATCCTTTCAGACAGGCCCTCCCTCCAACTACCATGTCCAGGTTCAAAAACAGAAGCCTACCTCTGCCTACCCAAGTGCTAGGCTTAAAATCTTGACTTACCAAGGGAGCCCCCTAACAAGTTGTATTGACACAGGCAAGGGTCTACTGGCTTGTCCTGGCTAGACTGGAATTCAGAGATCTACTTGTCTTTGCCTCAATCTTCTGGATTAAAGATGGTCACCCTAACCCTGGCTCCCTCTTGGAAATTGTCCTATGAAGCTTCCCATAGTGGTTCCTTAGATTCAGAGACTCCCAGAAAGCAACCTAAGCACCACGTTGCACCTACACCCTTGACTCACTGTCATCAGTCGACACCACTCTGGGAGTTCACTAAACACACTCTGTCCTATCCATCCTCAGGTCCCCATGGCAAACCCTTGCCCTGTATCCTTCAGTATTTTGAGACGCTCAGTGTCTCCATACAGAATCCCATGCTGTCATTAGCAGTACTGTGTAAGCTCTTAATTAGAACTCTCTTCCTCCAGGTATTCAGGCATTGCCCTCTCTGGCTACTTCACTTCAAAACATCACCATGTGTGGTGGTGCATGCCTCCAATCTGAGAACTCCACAGTTTCTAGGGCAGCTAGAGGTAGACGCTGTGCCAACCAATGAAGACTAGGAAGGCAGCTTGGCTTTTTAATGATCCTTACAATAGCCTTTCTCTTGTTAAAGAGAAGAGGAGGGGTTGGGGATTTAGCTCAGTGGTAGAGCGCTTGCCTAGGAAGCGCAAGGCCCTGGGTTCGGTCCCCAGCTCCGCAAAAAAGAACCAAAAAAAAAAAGAGAAGAGGAAAGGACAGGTGACAGTCACAGGTGGGTCATCTCCTCTCAATGCTCACAGTCCCTGTGTTCTTTGTTAAGGATGGGTACAGAAAGCTGAAGAAACAAGGGCCCAGGAACTCATACACATGCTCCTTTCTCTTGCTCTCTCCCTCCCTCCCTCCCTCCCTCCCTCCCTCTCTCCCTCCCCATCTCCCTCCTCCTCCATTCTTACATTCTTCTCTCTCTCTCTCTCTCTCTCTCTCTCTCTCTCTCTCTCTCTCTCTCTCTCTCTCTTCTCTCCCCCTTGTGCAAATAACACTGTCTTGTCTTGGACTGTATTTTTTTCAAGTCAAGATTTCTCTGTGCACCCCTGGCTGTCCTGGAACAGGCTCTGTAGACCAAGCTGACCTAGGAGTCAGATCCACCTGCCTCGGCCTCCCCAGTGCAGGGAATAAAGGTGTGTGCTGCTAACACCACTGGGCTCCTCTGCTAACTACATTTAAACAGCAGTGAAGGCAGGCATGGTAGACCCAGCACCTAACTCCTTTTAATTCCAATGCTGAGATACCAATGCAGGTCTATGGCGAATTCACAGTTAGTACAATCTACATAGTGTCAGCCTGTGTAAAAAAAAATGACAGGTTTAATAATCTGGATCCAGATTATTCCCTGACCCCCCTTAACCATGTGGTCAGATCAGGATGGTTGGGAGCCTGAATATTAGTAACCATGGATTTATCAGATCTGATTGGTGTTTTGACAACACTTGTAATTGGATCTGCAGAGAGGGTCAAAAAGGATGGGGAGGTCCCAGATGGGAAGAGTCTTGAACCTGGGTTCACTCATACGTGGCCTTGGATGGAGAATTAGGGGCTTCAAACAGCCAATGAGCACTGTTCTGGGGAGCTGACATGGGAAGTCACTTACCACAGGCCCACCACCCAGAATATTATCAACCAAGATTGTAAATTTGATCCCAGTACTCCAGAGGCAGTGGCAGAGTTGAGGCCATCCTGGACTAACGAGTTCTAGTATATCCTCAGCTAGAGGAACCATGTCTCAAAAAACAAAAGAAACCAAAAGATTGTAGGTTTAAAAGGCTTCTTCTGACCACTTCTCAGGAAAACCTGCCAACCCAAGTCACTTAAAGAGTTTGAAGAGAAAGAGAGCTCCAATCCAGCCTCCCTGAGATCACAGCAGGAGGTCACCCAGCCTAGGTAGCCATGTTGACTGTGTGATCAAATTCAAACTAATTAGAGAAGTGAGAGAACCTCCACCTCCCTGGTACACAAGTAGATAAGTCAGAGTGAACCAATAAACTACACCACAATGTCATGCAGGGTCAGGGAAGCAGAGATACCTAATCCAGACAAGCAAGACCTCAGGATCCTCAGCCTGACTCAGAGGCATGCAAAGGCTAAACCGGGTGTCAGAGCCCCTATTCAGGGCTGTGCTTGGAGCCAGATCCCAGTTAAAAACACAGTCCTGCCAAAAATAGGGGCCCAGGTTACCCAGGGCCTCCTTGTGGACCCTACTTCCACTTTCCCCAAACAGAGTAGGAATGAAGTTACCAATGCCTGCCGTTAAGGGAATTCCTGTCAAGATAAAGCTGAGACAGGGCTCCAAGGCAAGCCTCTGCCCCCAAAGAGTCCTCCAAAGTCACAGAGTCCTGCTTACCTCATTGGAGCTTACTCCTTGCAATCCGAATAGTGTTCCGAAGATCATGGTGAGGGCTCCTGGGACCCAGGCTTCCTGCATCCTGTCAGGAGGGCCAATGAGCTTAGATGTGTAAGGACCCAGGAACTGGGCAAGACCTTACCAACTTCTCTCCTCCTATGGGGCCCAGCAGTGGTGTTGGGCTGGACCAGGTCTTAGAGCCTAGCCAGAGCTCAGGGAAGAGAAGTAGAGAGGAGCTGGCCTTGTTGAGTTTGAGGTTGGAGGAATTGGGAGGTTAGAGAGTTTGATTTACCAACTTGGTGAGTTGGATGGAGCAGAGCACTCTAGAATTTAGTCTGTTGTTCTGTGCTTAAATAGTGTTTAGAGCAGGGCAAGACCACACACCTTTAATCCCATCTCTAAGCAGGCACAGCTCTGTGAGTTCAAAACTACAATCTATTGGATCCGGGACAGCCAGGGTTAAATTTCAAAAGCCCAGTGGTGTTAGCACAAGCCTTTAATTCCCCAGCACTCAGGACAGAAAGAGGTGGATCTCTGAGGCTAGCCTGGGCTACGGAGGGGGTTCCTGGACAGCCAAGACTTCACACAGAAACCCTTTGGGTGTCAGGAGGGGAAATGTCTGGGGAGGTGACTCAGGGGTTAGGAGCAGCTGTCCTTGGACCTGGATTCTGTGTCCCGCATCTTCATAGAAGATGGCTCATAATCATCTGAAAGTCTACTTTTAGATCATCCCATCTTCTGAACTCTGAGGGCATCATGCATGCATATGGTGTACATACATGAGGCCAATTAATACTCATAGAAATAAAAATGACATAAATATACCTTAAACAAAACAAACCTTTAAGGCCAGTCAGGTGATTCAGTGGGGATGGAGAGATAGGAAGAGGGAGAACAAAAGGTGGAGAGGGAGAAGGCCGGAGAGATGGCTCAGTGGTTAAGAGCACTCAGTGCTCTTCCAGAGGTCCTGAGTTGACATCGTGGCAAGCTCTGAGTTGACATGGTGGCTCACAAGTATGTGAAATGGGATCTGATGCCCTCTTCTGGTGTGACTGAAGACAGTTAACAGCGTAGTTATATATAAAAAATAAATAAATCTTTAAAAATAGGTGAAGAGGGAGACAGCTAGTGAGGGTGTGCATGAATGAAAAATTATAATTTAAATGATTCTTATTATTCTTTTACTTTTTCCATTCAGTGTTTCTGTGTGTAGCTCTCTTTGTCCTGGAAGTCACTCTGTAGGCCAGGCGGGCCTCCAACTGAAGACACACACCCCGTAGGTGTCCATAGGATGGGGATTAAACACACATGCCACATCTATCCCATATAAAATACCCTTTAAATGAAATTTTTAAATTCAATCCAAGGGGTGGTGAAACACAGCTTTAGTCCAAGAATGTGGGAGGACAAAGTAGGCAGATCTTTGAGCTCAATGCTAGCCTGGTCTCAAGAGGGAGTTGGAGGATAACCAAGGCTACTCAGAGAAACCCTGTCTCAAGAAATCAAAATCAATACAGAAAACAGGAGAGATCCTCTCAACACTGAATGGTGCTGTCCTTGCCGAGAGACAGGGAGGCATATGATGGGAAGGAGGCAGAGACTGGGGAAAGGCAAGTCAGTGCAGGAGAAGGATAATGGGGTATGTGTCACATAAAAGGTGCCATTCCTTTGTGCTTTGACCAAGAGGGGAGGAAAAGACCCTGAGTTGGGGAAGAAACACTTTGGCACAGCGTTCCCCACAGCACTGGGTTATAAGTGGGCCCTCCGTTTTGTAATTTGTGAGAGATGTTGGTATCTTTCCTTTCTGTCTGAAGAAGAAATCGTGGCTAAGCACTTTGTCCATTGTGACCAAAAAGTAGGTGTCCCTCACGGCGACGAGAAGGCCAGGTGTGATTCATGTTCAGAATCAGGGAGTGAGAATATGGCCACCAGGTAACAGCATAAGCCAGCGACTAGGTGGGCCCAGGCATTTAGGTCATGACTTGAGAGGCTCTGAGACCTTACGAGAAAGCAGGCAGACTGGTGGATGTAGGATGACTGACAAGGGTGGAAGACAGACATGTGTGTGGCATCTGAGCTAGAGGAAGAGGAATAAGGACTTAGTGACTGAGTTGCTGTCTGGTCTGCTGACACAGGAAGGTGAACCTTGGAGGCTCTGCTGTGAATGCTATGTGCATTTCACATGCCCTGTTCCCTGTCCTCTGTAACTTGGCTCTGGGATACAGGTAACTCCTAGGAAGCCTCCCCTTATTTCTGGTCCCTTTATTACCCGTCATACTGAGAGATTCTCCAAGCCTCAACTTCTCTCCCAGTCTTTGTTTTCCAACGTTACTGTCCAAATCGGCGCCACTTCCAAAGACATCTATTTGGGCCCCTCTGTTGTCTTGCTGTTTCCATCACCAACTGTGTCTCAGGGACCCTGCAGCTCCCTCAATCTCCTGCATGGAATTGTCCTGTGGTCTCTCTCCTTCTATCTGCCTCTGATTCTCATTATCCCTTGTTTCATTTAATGCTCAAAATCAGAACCTTCCAGAGTCAGCCCAAGTGCAATTGGGATCTGTTCCCAGAGAATCCCGTCTCTATTTTAAATCTCTGGAGACTGAGGCTGGGGATTCAAAAGGGGGTAGGTGGGTGTGCCTCTTGCTGGAACCCCCTTGGGACAGTGCTGATATTTCCCAACAACATTAACACTTCTGCCCTCTTGAGAGAAATTGTTGCTAAGTTGGATTTCTGGCCCTCCGGCCTCTGTCCAGGCCACACTGTGTCTGTCTGTGTCCTGAGAGAGATTTCTGTGGTCCTTCATTCCCTGCTGCCTGCCACCCTGCCAGACTGGAAGCCGGATCTGGAATTATGACTGATGAAAGCGGAGAAGGCCAGACACCCTGTGTAGTTGAGTTGAGGGTTGGGGTGCTTGGGCTGGAGGAATGAATGGAAGTGTCTAGAACCCCTGTCCCTGATGGGCAGAATGGAGCAGGTGCTATTTCCTGTGAGTGTCTGGCATCCATCCAACCTCGATGTATTGTTTTCTGAAGAGATGGGAGGAGATTAAAGTTGTATTTAGATATGATAAAATTTTTCTTGTGTGATGGTTGGCATGTGCTTGGCCCAGATTGGCAGGATTGCAAACTGTGGCCTTGTCAGAGTAGGAGTGTTGCTGTGACAGGTGGCTTGGAGACCCTCATCCTATCTGGCTTGATGCTACTGTTCAGCTTGCTTCAGATGAAGATGAAGAAGTCCTCCATTCCTCTTGGAGTATGCCTGCCTTGGGGCTGCCATATTCCTGACTTCATGATATGAACCGGACATCTGAACCTGTTACCCAGCCCCAGTGAAATGTCTTTATAGAGCTGCCTTGGTCATGGTGTCTGTTCGCTGACGTAAAACCCTACTAACAGGGAAGTCGGTACTAGAAGTGGGGTACTGCTGTTTTAGACCTGAACATGCCTTTGTCTGGATGAATATGGATTTAGGAGCTTTTATATTGAAAGCAGTGGAGTGTTTTAAATGGGGATCAATGGGCCATCCTAGTAGGAATATGGAAGAATTTTGTACTGAGAGTGATGTGATCTGTTGAGACTTGGGCCATGAGGTTTCAATGAAGTATTTCAACATGTGTCTTAGATACTGTTTATGTACTGTTTTGGTTTAGAAGAATGTGGCTACTTTTGGCGCTTGACTGCAGAGCCTACCTAACGCTCAGAAGAGACTCAGATAAATTTCTTTGGCATAGGAAGTCTCAGCAAAGTCTTTGTTCTTTGGTTATTTCTCCTGAAGAGCTTTTTCAATGAGCTTAGCAAGCTGAAAGAGGAAAAATAAAATAAAAAAAAGGTACACTTCAAGTACTAAATGAGCACCAGGAAGTGCTATGGAGGTGAAGTCTGTGATAAAGATTATTCACTTGAATTGACTGTTGAACTTGAGGTAATCCTACCCAGCAAAATGCAGATGTAGGCATGGTGGTACACACCTTTTTTTGTTGTTGTTGTTTGTTTGTTTTTGGTTTTGGTTTTTCCGGAGCTGGGGACCGAACCCAGGGCCTTTCGCTTGATAGGCAAGTGCTCTACCACTGAGCTAAATCCCCAACCCCAGGGTACATACCTTTTATCCCAGGAGAAAATGCCCAGAACATGAGTTCAAGATCATCTTGGGACAAAGCAGGCTCTAGGTGAAGAAAGGCTTAATCCGAGGGATTATAACACATACCTTTAATATAAGCGTTACAGTAGACTGAGCCCAGCAGATCTATGAGTTCTAGGACAGTCTACAGAGCAAGTTACAGGAAATCAAAGCTTAGGCAGAGAGGGACATGGGAAACAGAATGCTGGGAATACAATGGGCGAGCGGGTCATGGTCTTGATCATGCAAAGGAACTGAGGCTTGGCACCATGAAGAGAGGATATTGGTGACACCTACTTCAATGTGAGGACTCCAGCACATAGGAGATGCCAGTAGCATGAGATGATCACAAAGAACAGCAGTGGTTGTTGATTGGATCAACCTGAGCTTAGAGCGCTAGAGTGTAGGCACAACTGTGACACCATGACTTCTCTAAACCCTCAGCAACAGTAGAAACTTAGTGGGAACAGACTCACTCAGACACCTGGAGAGAGGGCTCAATGGTTATTAATGCCTGCTACTTGTCAGTACTTAAGTTCAATTCCCAACACCTGCATGGCAGGTCATAAACATCTGAAACACCAAGGGGACCTGTGACCCTCCCACACCGATGAATGCACATTTTAAACATGATTTTCCATCCACTGAACTTCAGGAGAGCCACTCTCTCAGGCCAAGCACTGATTGGAAAGCCCTAGAACATCTTCAATATGGTTGGGGAGAAGGAGCCTGAGGTGTCCCTCCTCCTTTAGAAAGACTCCCACATCAAAACAAACCTGTCTCCCCACACTCCCTCAATCACGACATCTTTTCCCTGAACAGTAACATTTTGTCAGCATCTACTGCTCTCGCTAGGAGCCTGAATGTCCCTGGATTCCCTGTCTTGCCATCTTCTGTGGCAGCCAGAGGATCCCGCACTTGAAGCCAGCCTGCTCTACAGAGTGAGTCCAGGACAGCCCCCTGCCCTGCCTGCACACCTAAACAGTGAGGTTCCCTAGTGCTGTCTGTCTGCAGAGAAACATTGGCCGTCAGCCCACTGCAGGAACCACAGTAAAGACCACAGTAGGTGTCCAGGCACCTCCAACAGGAACTGTCTCCATTCCCTTCCACAGCCTGTGCACACTCCAAGCTCCAAGATGGCCTCAGTACCTCAGCCTCTGGACAAACCCTTCTTCTCTTTAGGAGTTCACCTTCGGTGGGCTGTAGCTAATGCCTGGAACCCCCTCTCAACAAAAGGTACAAGGTGGGGTCAGCCCCCCACTACATCCAAGGGATTCTAGGAAAGGAGGTGAAAAGAAGTGTTCCCTAGACCTCACTCCACACATTTCTATTCATGCTTCTCCAGGCTTTCTCCCAACTTTACCTTCTCTCAAAGGTTGTTTTCTGAATTGTTACTCCCTAATAGTCCCATGATTAAGCCTGTTCTGGTCTCCTAGGAAATCATGTCACAGGAATAGAGTAGAATTGTATTGTCTTTCCAGTTCATTTCTTTTGAGCCCCAAGATCCCAGGAAACACAAGGTCTAAGCTTTCCTTCACATCTTGGATTCTCCATCCTCCCAGCAGGTGCTCAGGGCAGTCAGTCACCATTAGAAGCTGAAGTGTCCCCTTAGCCTCTGAACTGGTCCCCATCAGCACTTAGCAGCCAGACAGAACCTTGGCACCTGTGGTTTTTGCATTGCTATAGAGGTGCAGTGAGATCCTCTCAGCACAGGTATGGATGAAGAAGTCTCAGAGAGTCTGACCAGTTCAGACTTCACTGTCTTCAGTCACAGCCTCGCTGCTCTAGAATGGCAGAGTGAGCTGTCCAGTCTAGATGGGAAGACCACGACCAATGATTTTTTATATCCACCACAGACTCCGGCAATTCTTAAAAAAATCAACAGCCTTTATTGTGTGACAGAGATTACAGATCTAGTTTAGCTCTCATGACAAAAAGGGATAGCGGTATAAAAGTACAATCAATGCAATCACAGTACAATAGACAGGATGGGATATGCAGTCATTCCATGGTCTTTGGCTGCCTCCAAGAGGTTTGTGTGTGAGGTGGGTGATAGGGTTGCATAGCGAGTCCCTCTCATCTGGACAGTAAGCCTTCAGGCCTGAGGCTATAGGGAGGACGTGTTTCAGTCTCAGTTGAATTCAGAACAACCTGCAGGAGAAGAGGCACATTTGTTTATCTTAATATCATGGTACAAAAAAAAGGACAAATATGGTAGGAAGAGCCCTTCCCAGTCTATAGTCCCCCAGCCTCCAAACCATCATTTAAGCAGGTTGGGCAGCCGGCTAAGAAACACATTAGTTATTGGGGCAGAAAGACCCAACTTACGAATGGTTGGTAGGGGATCCACGGAGGTGACCCAAATGCTCTCTAGAGGAGCTTTGGAGGGTGGATTTTGAGGAGTATGATGATCCGCTGGTCTGAGGTCATGCTGTAGTCCTTGGCATTTGGACATCACAAGGCCACAGATGCACAGGAGGGCGAAGATGACCCAAAAGACGATCAGTGCAATGCTAGGGAGGTAGGGGATGGTATTGTCATAAGTGCCTAAGCCATGTGCCCTTGCTGGACCTCCTCCATTCCCCAACCCACCCTGATTCTAGTGGATCCAGCCCTCAGTGAATGAAGCCCTTGGCTTACGTGAAGTGTTCAGTATCAGGATCCCAGTTCTTGCTTTCCTGACAGCATTCATTTTCATAGCATATGAATCCTTTGGGGCAGTGTCTAGTCAGGACAAACAGGAATGGGGAGATACCGATGAAATCCATGCCTCAAATGAAAGGGTCCCTACTTCCCCAGACACCTAGGACCTCAAGTGCAAGCCTCCCTCAGTGAGTGCGGGGTACAGATCTATCCTGTGTTCACAGGCAGGAATTGGTGTGTGGACCTGAGACCTGAGGTCAGAGTTCTCCATGGCAGTAAAGGGCCCTTTTTCCTCAGGCAGAGTGATCTGCTGAGGATCTTACAGGGGAGGCAGGAGTGCCACACGGATCATTTTTGTCTCCCCCCTCCGAACCATGGAGTGTTTGGAATTAGTAGGAGTTACAGACCAGCAGTTCTCAAGCATTGGCAAGGTGACAGGGGCTGTGGTTTCATTAAAAGTGATATGAATTACATATCTGTCCTCATATCCAGGGCAGAATCTGAGCACACACCAGTCCCCACTGCCTTACTGACATCATCCACAACGTCCCATACTTACAAGTCTTCACAGTTCTGTAGAGTCTGTGGAAGGAAAAAGACAGAGGTCAGAGGTCACAGCCTGGGAGTTAGGTCTCAGGTGCTAGAATGCTTGTCCAGCGGGGCAATGAATCAGGTAGATGTGGGTAAACCAGGAGTTGATGTCCATCAGTACAGAACTCAAATGAAGGTAGGACTTCAAGATACACAGCCCAGGTGACGCCTAATACCGTAAAGGAATATCTGCCTCAGAAAGAACTGGGGCTCCTCTCTGCTCAGACACTGTTACAGACAGTGTGTCTCAGAATCTCAGTTCCTCCAACTACCATGTCCAGAGGCAGCAACTGGAGCCTATCTCTGCTCCCTCACTAGCTGGGATTAAAGGCTTGAAGAACCAAAGAAGCTCCTTCACCCTTTTTTTATTGAGACAGGCACGGTGGTCACCGTGTTACTCTGGCTAGCCTGCAATATGGAGATCTACAGATCTTTGCCAAAGACCTATGAATTAAAGATATGCCCCACTACACTTGGATTCCACACACATCATTGGAGCTTGGTCTAGGAAGCCACCTTTAGTGGATCCTTAGCTCCACAGCCCCCCTCCTCCAGGGACAACCTCAGCCCCTCACTTCCCATACACCCACCAGTCACTGTCATCAGTAGAGACAACTCTGGGGTTCACTAAACATACTCATGTCTTATCCATCCTCAGGTCCCCGTGGGAAACCCCTACCCTGTATTCTTCAGTATTTTGAGGCACCCACGGTCTCCATACAGAATCCCATGCTGACCATAGCAGTACTGCATAAAGTCTTAATCAGACTCTCTTCCTCCAGGTATCAAGGCATTGCCCTCTCTGGCTCCTTCACCTCAAACCATCGCCATGTGTGGTGGAGCATGCCTCCATCTGAGAACTCCACAGGTTCTAGGACAGCTAGAAGTAGACCCTGTGCCAACCAATGAAGACTAGGAAGGCAGCTTTGGCTTCGGTAAAGATCATTCCAGTAGCCTCCACGCCCTCCTGCACACTCAGATAGGTGCCTAATAGAGGCAATGAACTACACCCCAAGGTCACCAGCCTTAAGACAACAGGGAAGGAAATTCTCCTCACCCAGACAAGCAAGTCAGTTTCCTCAATCTGACTCAGACTTTAATAAGACATATCAAGACTAAAACGGGGGTCAAACATTCTATTCACAGCTCTACGTGGGACAAATACTCAGGTAACAACACAGTCCTGCCATGACTACAGCCCCAGGTTTCCCAAGGGCCTCCCTCAGAGGTCCCTCCCTCCTTTTTCCCAGAAGAGAACAGAAAAAAGTTACCGATTGCCAGTGGTTAAGTGAATTCCTGACATGGAAAGGCTGAGACTGGGCTCCAAGG